>NW_026727168.1:0-35578 GCF_029784015.1 Lycium ferocissimum | reverse complement strand
ACCACTCAAGATGAAAAGAAACCAACCAAGCGACCATGGAAATTTTAGGCTACGATTGCCAAGTCCACTTTTTATTTTTCACTTAATTTTTTATTTTTTATTTTTTTGCACGTCAAGCATTTGGGGTGGAAAATAATTGAAAACGTAAGTTGTTAAGGGTAAAAAATAGAAGTTAAGTTTAGTTGCTAAAGTGAGTTTTCGTGCCAAGTTCAGGGGTTAAAACATGTCTTTTCCCAATAAACAACTCCCTCTGAGAAATTAAACTCTGAAATGACTTGTATTAAATACATTGAAAATTGAAGTTTCACATATTATAGTTAATGCATTTAGAGGTGATAGACAGTAGAGCAGTATGGTCTTCCCCGACTATACTCTTAGGCACAATCCGACCCCCTTATCTATAATTAGTTCAATCACAATTATTTTCAACTTATGTTAAAATATTATTAAATGTATCAGAGCTCTGAATACAATTTTCAAAGCGGTATCAGAGCTCATTTTATGTTTATCAGAGCTCATTTTATGTCAAATTTCACTGAGTACGCAATGTTCCGCATTTTTTCAAGTGTCTCAAATTATTTCCTTATTCATAGTTTATTTAATTTTAGCGGTCTTGTACCAAAGCAGATAATTATGAAATATATTCATATAATATATATGTAGATATATTTAGTTGTATACATAATTTATAGGATATATTTTATGAAAAGGCAGTTAAGTGAATAAGTGGGAAAAAGAAGTGGGCGGGCCACTTTCATTTTACGACCAATGTTAATATGAAAACGTGTGAGTGCAAATTAGTGAATGTAATTTATGATAAAATATGTTTAAGTGGGAAAAGAGTGGTCCACTTTCATTTTGCTTTAATATGAAAACCATTGTTAATATGATAAAATATGTTTAGTGAAGAGTGGTCCACTTTCATTTTTGTGTGAGTGCAAAATTGGTGAAGTTGATTAATGATAAAATATGCTTAAGTGGGAAAAAAAAATGGGGCAAGCCCACTCCTTTCTTCTACCAAGGTATTATAACTTTGGGACTTTGTCTTGGTTTCGGACGAGAGAAATTGTCAAAGTGGCGGGGTGAGTTGGAAAGAGTGAAAATTTCATTTGTTGTATCCAGGTATTGTACTTAATTCCATTCCTTAGTTATGTTTGATGAACTGTAATAGAATAACTAGCATAAGTAATTCATACTGAATAATGCCAATAACCTATCTTTGAAAGACAAATTAATTATGGAGTCATGATTGTGTTTCTTAGGACTTGGCGATTGAAATGGTATTTATTAAGAGGCAATACCTTCTGGATTACAATTTTTCTTTGCAGGGAATTCATTTGGCTTAGGGGGAAATAACATTAAATATTATTTTAATATAAGAAGCAATTATTATGCAAACCTTGGAGGGACCAAATAGCAGTAGATTGAAAGTGGGTTTTCAAAGTGTTGAATTTGTGAAATTTTCGTGCACTGTGTTCAGTGCCAAATTTTCATTTCAATTATTTCCTTCTTTATGTATTACGGTTATGACTATTTGGAGACTATATCATATTTTGAAATTTGTTATTAGAAGTATTATTAAGATACAGTTTGATCATTCTATGGGAATTATGAAATTTAGTATAAAATATTGACATTGAACCGGTAGTTTACGAATTAGGAACATAAGATTTGACCCATTAACTTGGACCCGTTATTTATGATATTGAATAGATTGAGGCTATCGGAAATCGTTCAAAGAGAATTTGGCATTTCGAGAGAGCTGGCGTTAGGTTATGAGGCAAGTGAGGCTTAAACTCTTAGTTTGCTTGCTTTTCATAAAAAGCATATGGTTTGTGTTGTATGTATGCATTTAAACCGTTTAGTTCGTGTGAGTGGGCAAGCATGATCTAAATTGGATAATTTTCAAGTTTCTAAAGTAATGACTGTATGAGTCCTTTAGCGTAAATTCGCTTAAATAGATACTATTTATATAAATGTAAAGTCTAGAAGTGGTATTGATTGGATGTATGTTCCACTTATCGGATCTTTAGGGGGGGCACACTTCCATAGGTCCCATTGATGTTCAGTGAGAGATAGATGCTAGAATCTTAAGTGACCCGGGTAAGATGGGGGTAAATAATGGCCCTCTCCGGAAGACGGGGTAAGACATAGACAAATACGTACTATGTCCCGTGAGCTTACATTCAGATTCAATGTACGTCATGTATTGCTCGGCGGGTAAGATGGGGTAAATAATGCCCTCTCCGGAAACGGGTAAGACATAGGTAAATACGTACTATGTCCCGTGAGCATAGATTCAGATTTAGAGTATTTCATGTTTTGCTTGTTATGCTTCATGATTTCAGCTTTAGCTTCAGTGTTTGTATATATTTGATATACTTGTACTGTGTAATTGCTTCTATGCATTATCAGGGATTTCAAAGACTTGCCCTGCGGGTAAGCTCGAGTGTCGATGATCTTGTCTTCTTAGACTCACACTTGTGATGTTGTATGTGTGTGGTTAACGGTGACCGAGTGTAGCCGATATTTGATTCATTCCCGACTTTGTTCGGTCCGGTTCGAGAGGTGAGCCACCATTAGATCATGGCGGCCTCTTCTTCTTTAGATGACTTAGTAGTATTCCGAGCTACGTCTCGTACTTTTACATTCGACTAGTAGTTCCATAACTTAGATATTTTTATGGGGTTTTTGGGGCAAGACTCGCATTTGTATTACGCTTCCGCACTTTTCTTTATATTATGAGACTTTGCGTATTATCCATTTATTTGTTAATTTTCGCATGATTTGTTAGAGGGTTCGCCTTATGAGTATAAGCTCGTCAAAAGTGCCCGGTCACGGCTGGTGTCGATTTGGGTCGTATGTGATACCAAGTTCTTTAGTTTTGTTTTTGTTTTTCTTTAAGTTTTTAATATACTCGTATGAAGATTTTTTTTTTAAATAGCTCTTGCAGCTGATAATGATTGTTGACACCTAATTTTCACCTCATAAAACGCGTATTTTAATTTTTAAATTTTTTGAGTCCAAGACCGAGTAAGGATACCCTTAAAAAAAAGTTAAAAATTTAAAAATCCCGAAAAAATTGCAAAATTTGACGTATAATTATTATTCCATAAAAATTAACGATTACAAAAAATTACGAGTTATTTACTTTCACAAACATGAATTGAAAAGAAGATACATATCCCGCTTCGTCTAACTCGGCAAAATTGTTAATTAAAAACGACGTATGAATTACGGCTCATTTTTTATCGCATTTTTTACATTTTTAAATATTACTCGGAAGTATATCAATATTGGGCTCGTTTTGAAGCTTGTGTTTTAAAACAACGTATTATGATTTTTATTTCGTCAAAATATTATTTTACGACGGTGTATTAGACTAATTAACCTAAAACTATATAAAAACTATGCTACATTTTTATAAAAAATAAGGAGGGGATTTTATCCATTTGTACCTTGTTGGTACTATTTGGATGAGGTCTTTTGGTGGGATGATTTTTAAAAATTTGAATAAGGATTTTGTGTGTGGGGGGGGGGGGGGAGGGGGGGGGAAGCTGTGACCACATGATCTATTTTTGTTCATAGTAATTAAATTGGGCACCTTTTCTACAAAAGGGATGGATATTAGAAATGGAGGAGGTCACCTTTTTTGAGAGAGAAAAAAGGGGGAAATTTTATTTTTCTACTTTGGGGGATGGGGACCACACAATAGAAAACAAAAAATATCCATCATCATCTTCCTAGAAAATGATCACGATGAGGAAAAAAAAAAAAGAGGGACCCATAGCAATAAAAAAACATATCACCATCTTCTTTCACTCCATTTTTTTTACCTTCACCATTTTCACCACCTAAAAACCCATTATTGAAACTACACACAAGAGAGGAAAAAAGAAAACAAAGAAAGGGAGTTCGAAAATTAGAAAAAAAAAAACAAAAAGCTAAGGTTTGATTTATATATTCAAAAACATAGCAGCCTATACACGCTCTTACTAAAAATACACAAAATATAAATACAATAGATATATATACATAGAAGAATACGATATCATCCAAAAAATTTAAAACGACAAAGGGGTTTTCAGAGATTTGTGAAGTGTTGGTGCTTGAATTTGGTGGACTCAATCCCACCTTTTGATCTTTAGGTTGCCCCATCAAAAGGTAACCTCTTATGCCATCATTTATTTCATTTCTAAGTTATGATTATATGTTATTTATGATGCTTGTGTGTAGTTGAAAAGGATTATGTTCTAGCTTAACTTTATTTACATGGTTAAGTGAGTATCCTATGGATTTACTACTATTTGAAAAATGAAATGAATTAGAGGTTTGATTTAGACAATGTTAAGTGATTTTAGGTTAGTTAAATTGATAAAAAATAAGAAAAAGAGTAGCTTAAGTTAGAATTTTGACATTGTGTTGGTAGGTTTAGTATGATTTATTCAATATTGTTAGCTTTTGATATAAAAAAAAAAAAAAAAAAAACAAGAGAGAGAGAGATTTTACGTTGCAATTCATTTTATAAAAGTTATTTGCATTAATATCAACTTTTTAAATATTTCAAAAATAACATATTACATAACGATTTAGCCAATAATTAAACATGAGTAATGTCCCAAATGAAGGGATGAATTTACTCTCTTTCTCCCACTAAATTAGGTATTGAATGCTAGAAGTTCTTTTTTCCTTTTTTCTCTTTTCCCAAACTAAATTCGGATTAAATGCTAGAATAATATTTTCAAACTATCCTGTGGATGGATGGTCTAGTGGGTTCAAATTTTGGTGGAGGTCGTGTGTTCGATACTTGGCTGCAGCAAACCCTTATATTTTTGCATAATTTAGATTTTTTTTCCAATCATAATGATCTTTTTGTTTTATTTTATTTTACATTTGATCTCTTTACTCAAATTTCATAGGGTTATTCTCTTTTGTCGTTTCACTTCATTAAAAAAATCTACAAAGAGAAATCTTGTACTTTTTTATCTAAAATATGCAAGTGCAATCATCGAAAACTTATACTCCCTCCGTTTCAATTTATGTGAACCTATCTGATCAAGGCACGGAGTTTAACAAAAAAGGAAGGCTTTAACTTGTGGGGTAAAATGAGGCACATGTATATTGTGTGGTTATATATCATTATATAAAGGTAAATTGTTTTCAAATATAGAAAGAGGACATTCTTCAAAAGAATAAAGTTGTTTATTTATACGACTATATTTCTCTATTTTTGTTCTTTTGTTTGTAAATAAACAAATTTATTCTTTTTCAATAAGAAAAAGATTTTAGATTTTGTCAAATTTCGTAGAGTTTAATAGATTTCTAATTTGGATAAATGATTTTTTTCTTTGAATTTTAACAAACAATTTGTTGAAACAACGTTGTTATTTTTAACAATTTTATTTTAGTTAAAGTAACGGGTCTCTCTTAAACGTTTTAAACTTCCTCCCCAAATGTTTTCAGAGAAAAAAAAAAAAAAGGAAAAAGGAACGCGTTATTCATTTTGAGTCACGATTAGGACAACCCCCCCCCCCAACCCAACAAACCTCGGCCGCCCAAAAAAGAGAATGTTGGACAAATTTCACTTACCAGCTTAAAGTTAATTACTAAACCCACTTGCATAAAACTCTAGGTCTGCCACTGATTAAAGGTATCAGGTATGCATCAAATTTGCATTAAATATGAATTTTTTTATATGAGTAAACTTGTCTTAGATTTTTTTTTTTTTTTTTAAAAAAACTACTTATTTTTGTCAGAAACTATTCTTTTCAACTTTTGCTTAAAATCTAAAAGCAACTCTTACTAAGTACTTTGGTCTTTCACAAGCTTGACCAAACAGATTATAAGGGCCAAAACTAATTAAATAAATAATAACATATTGAAATAAAAATGTTAAAATTGATTATAAGTAATTGATGCGTTTGATTAAAGAAATATACGTAAGATGATCTTTTGTTAAAATGAGTGAAATAAACTTAAACTTTTTTATCTAAATATCTTCTAAATAACTCGTTGTGGGTTAAAAATGTTGGAAGAAAATATGTAGGGGAATAATGAATAGACAAAAAGAGAAAAAAAGCTGTGTGTCCCACAACTTCGAATAATTGTCCTTGGGAATTTATCTTAGGCATGGGCTCCCTCTCAAGCAGATATGCTTTTACATCAACAATGCGTAAAATCTAGTCTAGTTATAAAGAGAAACAAACAAAGGTGCCTAACTTTCTTTCCCTCATTTTGAAAAACACTATAGGAGTATGTGATCGAGTAAAATGATCTGGCCCCCATACCATAGGTTAATTCAGATGGAAACCTTTAATTTCAATTTGGTGCCTAATATGAATTTTGGTGAATAGAATTACTTGGTATGCGTGTTGGTTAAAAATAAGTGAAAATATATCTGCACCGAAAAAAGAGTGAATATATAAAATGTGTTTAACATACTTCTTATCACTTAATCATGCTTAATTAATGCATATTTAAAATATATTCACAAAGTCGATCCCAACTTGTTTTGGATTGAGATATAGTTGTTGTTTTTTGTTAAAATCACTAGTAAATAGTGTTGGTTTAATATAAACACGTGATACATGTAACTAATTATTTATGAGATAACTAGTACCTCGTAAAATTAGTGCAGATACGACGTACGCGTAAACTAGCCCAGATAAAATGATTACAAAACAAATCAAAAAAAGAAAAATCAATTCTAAGCACACATAAAACTCATCATGTGTTTTTGCATTTTCTGGACTTCTATGTGGACAACAATGTGAATTGAGTGCTCTTTTCCATGCTAGCTTTTTCCTTAAATATTTGAACTTGATCTTTTTCCCTTTAAAAAAAAAAAAAAAGGAATTGAGGTTGCTTTTCTTTAATTTATGTCCTTGTTGAAGAACGCAATTCAAGAGCATATAAATTTGGCCGAAAGCATTTAAAAGAAGTACTTTTATCAATTCACGGACAAACACATGATTTGATTTGTAAAGAACTTCTATTCAGAAAAGGAAATAATTTCACTTTTGATTGTTCCCATATAAGTTTGGGATCAAAAGTTAAGATACTGTCAAATTGTAAAGCAACAAGAAACCCTCCGTTTTATTTTATAGGTGTTCTTAATGTGATTGAACATAATATTTTACATAACAAGGATAACTTTTAAATTCTATCGTCACAAACTGAATATGCATATATATTATGTCCAAAAATATTCTTTAAATCTTGTGGTCTTAAACACTTCACGTAAAATATTGGATCACCGAGTTACGTCGGTGTAAAAATATGTGCAATTTTTTCATAAGTATTTTTTTGCTACTGTCTTTGTTTTATATTGTTGATTAAATTCATTTAAGGATTATTCATGACTTGTGCAATCGCAGTTCGTTGCTCGTCTAATATTGAATATTATTAAATGTATCAGAGCTCTGAATATAATTTTCAAAGCGGTATCAGAGCTTATTTTATGTCAAATTTAGCTCTGATACTAAGTTCTTTAGTTTTGTTTTTGTTTAAGTTTTTAATATACTCGTATGAAGGATTTTTTTTTTTTTAAATATCTCTTGCAGCTAATAATGACTGTTGATACCTAATTTTCACGTCATAAAACGCGTATTTTAATTTTTAAATTTTTCGAGTCCAAGACGGAGTAACGATGTCCTTAAAAAAAAGTTAAAAATTTAAAAATCCTGAAAAAATTGCAAAAGTTGACGTATAATTATTATTCCATAAAAATTAACGATTACAAGAAATTACGAATTATTTACTTTCACAAATATGATTTGGAAAGAAGATACATATACGCTCCATCTAACTCGACAAAATTGTTAATTAAAAACGACGTATGAATTACGGCTCATTTTTAACCACATTTTTCACATTTTTAAATATTACTCGGAAGTATATCAATATTGGGCTCGTTTTGAAGCTCGTGTTTTAAAACAACGTATTATGATTTTTATTTCGTCGAAATATTATTTTACGAGGGGCGTATTAGACTAATTAACCTAAAACTATATAAAAACTATGCTACATTTTTATAAAAAATAAGAAGGGGATTTTATCCATTTGTACCTTTGTTGGTACTCTTTGGATAAGGTCTTTTGGTGGGAAAAGTATGGCCAAGTGGCCTATTTTTGTCCATAGAATTCTAAATGCTTAGTTGGATGATTTTTGAAAATTTGAATAAGGATTTTGGGGGGAAAAGCTATGGCAACATGGCCTATTTTTGTCCATAGAATTCCAAAATTTGCTTGCCTACAAATAGAAGGGATGGACATTAGAAATGGAGGAGGTCACCTTTTTTTTTAGAGAGAAAAAAGGGAGAAATTTTATCTTTCTATTTTGGGGGATGGGGACCACATAATAGAAAATAAAAACTATCCATCATCATCTTCCTAGAAAATGATCACGGATGAGTAAAAAAAAGAGGGACCCATAGCAATAAAAAAACTTATCACCATCTTCTTTCACACCATTTTTTTTTTACCTTCACCATTTTCACCACCTAAAAACCCATTATTAAAACCACACACAGAGAGAAAAAAGAAAAACAAAGAAAGGGAGTTCGAAAATTAGCAAAAAAACAAAAAAGCTAAGGTTTGATTTATATATTCAAAAACTTAGTAGCTTATACACACTCTTACTAAAAATACACAAAATATAAATAAAATATATATATATATATATATATATATATATATATATATATATATATATATACATAGAAGAATACGGATATCATCCAAAAAATTTAAAAAGACAAAGGGGTTTTCAAAGATTTGTGAAGTGTTGGTGCTTGAATTTGGTGGACTCAATCCCTCCTTTTGATCTTTAGGTTGCCCCATCAAAAGGTAACCTCTTATTCCATCATTTATTTATGATGCTTGTGTAGTTAAAAAGGATTATGTTCTAGCTTAACTTTATTTACATGGTTAAGTGAGTATCCTATGGATTTACTACTATTTGAAAAATGAAATGAATTAGAGGTTTGATTTAGACAATGTTAAGTGATTTTAGGTTAGTTAAATTGATAAAAAATAAGGAAAAGAGTAGCTTAAGTAAGAATTTTGACATTGTGTTGGTAGGTTTAGTATGATTTATTCAATATTGTTAGCTTTTGACATAAAAAAAAAAATAAAAAAAAGAAGAGAATTTTACGTTGCAATTCATTTTATAAAAGTTGTTTGCATTAATATTAGAACTTTTTAAATATTTCAAAAATAACATATTATTTAACAGATTTAGCCAATAATTAAACATGAGTAATGTCCCAAATGAAGGGATGAATTTACTCCCTTTCTCCCACTAAATTAGGAATTGAATGCTAGAAGTTCTTTTTTCCTCTTTTCTCTCTTCCCAAACTAAATTCGGTTTAAATGCTAGAATAATATTTTCTCTCTCTTCCCTATTTTCCGCAAATGCTAATACCACCAAATTAGGGGTTGGATGATAGAACATCATAAAAAGCATGTTTTTATTTTATTTTGATGGTATAAGTACAATATAAGTAAGATCTTTGAGAATATGCATGATTATGCTTAATTAATACACAAAATTATTGACAAAATTTATGGTATATTCCTGTATGTTTATGATATTAAACATTTATACCAGAAAATATGTCATAATTATGAAAAGCTTAAAAAAATTATATGCTCATATATAACATATTTGTGATATATTCACCACTAAAAATTTAATTACAGCAATATATACTTGGGATATAAAAAACATGTCATATATTTTCTAGATATATATACATAAAATATACGGTTACTGATTCAACATACATCTAATATATTTTTTATATTTTTAAAAAGATGTGTACATTCTTTTTCTGAACATAGATTGTTTGTATACTTGTGCGTGTGTGTATATATATAGGAAGTTTTTTTTTGATGAACTATATAAGGAAGTTATCCTCTCTGCATTTGTCTTTTTACTTATTTATAGGGATTATTAATTGGTGTCCTTATTAAATGGAATGTAATAAGTTGTTTTAATTATGGAATAAATCCTTAAATCTGTTAAGTTACATTAATTCTGCCAAGACACGGGTTACGTTTTTTTGGGGGGTCACATATTATTTTTGGCTAAAACTGATATGTTTAAATTTTATGCTAAAATTATGTAATGTCAAATTTAACATTTTCTAGTTATGAAACTTACTCAAAAAAAAAAAAAAAAAAAAAAACCCTTAGTTCTTGTGAGTTCGCTACTAATTCATAGCAACTATTGAGCCTTTTGCATAAATTGTCCTTTTATTTATAAGTATGATAATTATGGGCTTGGCTTAAAAGCATTGTAATTCATTTTGGCTTTGTAAATTAGATAATTGACCTCGGCCCATTATTAATGTTTTATACACCTATCTTTTGTGACCTCCCAAATTTGTTGGTAGGTCTTTCGAGGCCCACTAACATTTTTAGATCAAGTCAACCCCTATCATGGAAGGACTAAGGCATTGGAGCATAATTTGGAGCGAAAATATTTACTTATACATTTTTCTATTGGGTTTGATCGGCCCAGCTCCCTAACTCTTTACTATTTATTTGCCAAAATTGATTAAATGTGATTTATTGGAACCCTTAAAAATTGTCATGTATTAGAGTTGCCAAAAAATCGTTTTCTAAATATAAAACTGATTTTTACAATTATTAGCATATAAAAATGATTTTTGGGACAAAATAATAGACTTGATTAATTTTGCAAAACTAGAGACAAAAATAATTATGGACCGCGCATATGGAAATCTTGGACAATATTGGACTTAAACTATTTTTTGGATTAGCTTGGACTAAAAGGATAAAAGTCTAAAAAATATAAAATATGGATAATAATAGTATGCCAAAAAATGATTTTTTTTTATAAAACTTAAAACTAAAAAAACCTTTTTCTAAACTCGGGTGGGCTTACGTAGTGTTCTACTTAGGTTAACGCCTTAGGGTTTTAACCTAGGTATTCTAGTCCGAAACCCAAAACGCCCAATTTTGGGCAAAACTCTACTATTTGCATTTCTTGAAAAGTGAGTATTTTTGCATAAATGACACATCTTGATTTACGGAAATATAAACAAAAGCTTTTTTTATCACAAACAGTTATATCTACAAAGGCATACTATTAGAACCGGTAGGTCAACCGTATCTTACGGATCCTTAATACCTGGGTGCCTAACACCTTCCCGGGGGATCACCAGAACCCTTATCCATACTTTGGTATAGATTGGTTTCATTTAAAATTTAACCATTTTAAATGGACCCTTTCGAACTGGTTTTCCTAACTTACCTATAAGTTAGGATGGCGACTCTAAAACGATGTCCATTTAGAGCACCATCCACATAGAAGTATATTTTTTTTCTTTTTCCGGTATGATTGACAACCGTACTTTCCCGGGACACTTTCCTTTTTAAATGAGGCAAGTGTAAATGCGAATCGGAAAAAAATACGACCCGCTACAATGATTCGATGAACGAGTAGTATATATATATATATATATATATATATATATATATATATATATATATATATATAAAACTTGGAGAACAGTGACTTGATAGGCAGTAATACAATTTTATTACTACAACTTATCTCAAAATAGATGTATATACTAACCATGTTGTGATAGTTTATGATAATTAAGCTAGTATCTAGTATAGTTCACGATTTGTCTCAAATGTCTGTTGTCTCATTGTCAATTTGTCAAATTTATCTATCACACCATCAAAGATCCCGTGGTAATTAAATGTTTTGATTTGGGTGTGAAGAAGGACGGATAAACTTGGAAGTTCATGTAAAGAATTCTAACTATATAGAAGAGCCAGTTTGGCTCAGTTTCGTCGTCCGTCCAATTTTTTTTAAGGGGGCCCCACCACCCCCTTAAGCATTAAAAAAAAAAGTGTGGTCCCCATATTAAACAACAAACAATATTAAAAAAAAAAAAAAAAAAACACCATCCAATTTTTTTTTAAGGGGGCCCACCACCCCCTTAAGCATTAAAAAAAAAAAGTGTGGTCCCCATATTAAACAACAAACAATATTTTTAAAAAAAAACACCAACCAATATTTAAAAAAAAAAAAAAAAAGTGAAACCCACCATCTCCAAACTCACTAGAAAAAAAAAAAGTGAACCCCATATTAACAAAATCAAGTAATATATAAAAAAAAAAAAGTGAATATAGAAGAGCCAGTTTAATCGTTTAATCGTCCAATTTTTTTTTTTAAGGGGCCCACCACCCCCAAGATTAAAAAAAAAAGTGTGGCCCTATATTAAACAACAAACAATATTAAAAAAAACACCATCCAATTTTTTTTTAAGGGGCCCACCACCCCAAGATTAAAAATAAAAAGTGTGTCCCCATATTAAACAACAAAAAATATTAAAAAAAAAACACCAACCAATATTTAAAAAAAAAAAAAAGTGAAACCCACCATCTCCAAACTCACGGAGAAAAAAAAAGTGGACCCCATATTAACAAAATCAAGTAATATAAAAAAAAAGTGAATCTCATATTAAAAAAAAACAAACAATATCAAAAACAAAGTGCAGACTTTGTATTCGTAGCAAACACTAATATAGAAAGAGCCATTTAAAAAATCGGTTTAAATAAATCCGTCCAATTTTTTTTTAAGGGGGCCCCACCACCCCCTTAAGCATTAAAAAAAAAAGTGTGGTCCCCATATTAAACAACAAACAATATTAAAAAAAAAACACCATCCAATTTTTTTAAAGGGGCCCCACCACCCCCTTAAGCATTAAAAAAAAAAGTGTGGTCCCCATATTAAACAACAAACAATATTAAAAAAAAAACACCAACCAATATTTAAAAAAAAAAAAAAAAGTGAAACCCACCATCTCCAAACTCACGGAGAAAAAAAAGTGGACCTCATATTAACAAAATCAAGTAATATAAAAAAAAAGTGAATCTCATATTAAAAAAAACAAACAATATCAAAAACAAAGTGCAGACTTTGTATTCGTAGCAAACACTAATATAATAAAGTTTTAGATACGGAAAGACAAACAAAGTGGAACCCACCATCTCCAAACTCACGGAGTCGTCCATTAAGCATTAAAAAAAAAAAGTGTGGTCCCCATATTAAACACCAACTAATATAAAAAAAAAAAAGTAAAAAAAAAAAGTGAAACCCACCATCTCCAAACTCACGGAGAAAAAAAAGTGGACCTATATTAACAAAATCAAGAATATAAAAAACAAAAAAGTGAATCCCATATTAAAAAAACAAACAATGTCAAAAACAAAGTGCATTTTTTATTCGTAGCAAACACTAATATAATAAAGTTTTAGATACGGAAAGACAAACAAAGTGGAACCCACCATCTTCAAACTCACGAAGAAAAAAAAAGTGAACCCATATTAACAAAATCAAACAATTATATAGAAGCATGGGTTTACACCCATGCTTCGTCGTCCGTTAAAAAAAAAAAAAAAGTGTGGTCCTAATATTAAACACTAATCAATATTAAAAAAAAAAAACACCAACCAATATTTTTAAAAAAAAAAAAAGTAAAAAAAGCGGAACCCGCCATCTCCAAACTCACGGAGAAAAAAAATGGACCCCATATTAACAAAATCAAGCAATAAAAGAAAAAAGTGAATCCCATATTAAAAAAATAAATGATGTCAAAAACAAAGTGCAGAGTTTGTATTCGTAGCAAACATTAGTATAATAAAGTTTTAAATACGGAGCACAAACAAAGTGGAACCCACCATCTCCAAACTCACGGAAAAAAAAAAAGTGGACCCCATATTAACAAATCAAGCAATATAAAAAAAAGTGAATCCCGTATTAAAAAAATAAACAATGTAAAAAACAAAGTGCAGACTTTATATTCGTAGTAAATACTAATATAATAAAATTTTAAGATACGGATATATATAAACTACAATATTATATTAATCGTCTTTTATATATATATATATATATATATATATATATATATATATAAAATAATAATGTCCAAAAGGGTGGCCCCATACTAAACAACACCAAGCAATATAAAAAAAATAAAAAAATAAAAAGAAGAAACTATATAAAGCATGGGTTTAGACCCATGCTTCGTCGTCCGTTGTCCCTTAAAAAAAAAAGGGGGTGGGCCCCATACTAAATAACACCGAGCAATATAAAAAAAAAATTAAAAAAAAGTGGAACTCACCATCTCCAAACTCATGGGGAAAAAAAGTGGACCCCATATTAACAAAATCAAGCAATATCAAAAAAAAAAAAAAAAAAAAAAAAAAGTGAACCCCATATTAAAAAAAATATAATGTTAAAAAAAAAAGTGCAGACTTTGTATTCATAGAAAACGCTAATATAATAAAGTTTTAGATACAGAGCATAAACTACAATGTTATATTAATTGTATTTTGAACATAGTATATGTATATATATTATATGCATAAAAATAGTGCAAACTAATAAAAAAAAAGTACACCCCATAAAGGGTTAACCCCATACTAAAAAAAACCAAGCAATATAAAAAAAAAAAAAAAAAAAAAAAACTATATAAAGCATGGGTTTAGACCACACTTGATAAATCGTGTCCTCCCTTTAAAAAAAAAAAAAAAAAGGGGGGGCCCCATACCAAATAACACCAAGCAATCTAAAAAATAAAAAATAAAAAAAGGAAGAAAAAAAAGTGGAACTCACCATCTCCAAACTCATGGGAAAAAAAAAAAAGTGGACCCCATATTAACAATATCAAGCAATATCAAAAATAAAATAAAAATTGAACCCCATATTAAAAAAAATATAATGTTAAAAAAAAAGTGCAGACTTTGTATTCGTAGCAAACACTAATATAATAAAGTTTTAGATACGGAACACAAGCTACAATATTATATTAATCGTGTTTTGAACATAATATATGTATATATATTATATGCATAAAAATAGTGAAACCCAAAAAAAAAAAAAAGTACACCCCATAATCACTATTTAAACACAACTACATACACATACATGCACTATAATCTAAAGTGTTGGCACAAAAGCAGACGCGTATGAAAGCCGCTAGTTATTTTAATAAATTCTTGCTTCATTGCCTGAAGAGAAAATAAACGGGGTGAAGACCTCAATTACATATAAATGATCATGGTGAGTAGTTAAATTAAAGCAAGACCGTCTACGATTTTCCTAACATCTATATATATATAGATCACAGATGTAATCGAGAAATGATCCAAATTTACTATATCACACAGATGAAAATTAAAGAACTGCGACATAAGTATGTTCCTGATCGACGGTCATGATGACGATGACTGCCGGAGACATCTCCACCATTGTGTTGGCGGGCGGCACCACCGGACGTGGTGGTTCCTCCACCGCCTCCTTGGTGGCAGAGCAACGATCCCGTTTGCACGAGTAGGAACAAGCGATTGTGATGATTGCTATAGCAAAGACTACCAACACTCCCACAACATGTATAAGCAAAAGGTAAGGGAATGGAGATTTCAAGTGAGGGTCCATTGTGTTTAATTTATTTCTCTCTAGCTCACACACTGAAAGTTACTATGTACTTCACCGTTGCAAAGATGATTGAGCTTATCACATGAAAAAAAAAAAAAAAAAGTTGTATTTTATGGAAGCATTCGATCTCTTAAATGTTTCTCACGTGACACAACCAGATTTTGATTTTGTTTTACCTTGTTATGAAGCATTCACTTAATATTTATTTACCTAACATTATCAAGTCATTTTCACCAAGCTAGTGTACACTCCCCCCTCTCTCACACCTATTAATATACATGACAAATTTTTCCAGAAGGAGATAAAGGGGAAAAAAATCAGATTTTGACCGCCATAGCGAGCCCGTATGTGTGGGACCGTCATACGCTACGGAACGCGCGACCGAACCCGCATTTAATGACCTTATTTCGGGATTTACAACTTTTATCCACAAACCCCTCTTCTAAGCCGTCATTAGGGTATTCTCAGAGTAAAACACTTGGTGACTAGGAAAAGGTGGCTCTCCAAACATCCTTCGGGTTATCTTCCTTACAGATTTCTCTATCACGGTTTTCGGCTCCAAGGCAGGATGGTGGATACTCCATGAACGTTCATGATAGCTGCTCGGTAACGAGGCAGGTTATGGTTTACTTGAGTTAGACTTTGATTAGTAAATCGTATATATGTTATAGAATTGACAGGAGAATGCATGATTAGGTCTTCGGACGAGGAGCTCGGTTGGACATTGTTTAGGTTATGATGAATGCCGACTTCTGTGGGTGTTGTGCCATTAAGTAAATAGGTAAAACAAGATGCATAGTTGATATACTGATGAAGGAAGCAAAGTAGTAGTTGTGGTTTGTTATTAATCTAGTGAGAGGGTGGGTATGTGCAATTACCAAGTTGGCCAAAAATAGGGTCTTGTTGTACCTTGTGTTGAGGAGACCTATTCCTAAATTGTGGGTGTCCTCATTGAGTATTCATGTTGCCATTATTCTATGTACTGAGCATGCGGGAATCGTTAGTATTTACTTGTTGATTCAAAGTGATTCCTTGTTAGTATTATTGGGCTAGTTGAGTCGAGTATGGTTGTTGCATGATGACATGTGTTCTTACTATATGCGAGCCGTAGTATCCCCATTGTTAGGAGGGTGATGTATTAAGTCTTGTCGTGCCTCGTGATAAGGTGACTTGCATTCTTGATATTGACAAATTGATTTGTGAGTCCTGATATGACTTGTGGCGTGGTGATTATGGTCATTGATATTGATTTTTGATTGCTCACATTCCTTATTGATTGTGGAACAGAAATACATTGTGATGAGAAAGAAATATAAATATGAAAAGGCACATTTCACGAAGGTGATACGAATCGAATTGGGGAAGAACCAATTCAATCCAAAACGCGGAATTTAAAGATACGAAGAATAGGGGATGAGAAATAGAGGATAAAAGTAAGACCCAATTGGGGCGAATTTACGGACAAACCTAAGTATATCAAACTTAGACCCTTCCAATTGAATCCGATCCTAAAAGTACCACTACTATTTGAAACTCAAGGCAAAAGATTCAATTTGAATCCATAAATGGTAATTTCTTCATGAATATCAATGACATAAAGGTTCACAAACCAACAATGGATTCCAAGATCATATTGACTAAAATAAAATAGAATCTACCTAACAATCTATCACTCAATTTAGAGTATCATAATTCATCATCCAAAATCTAAGTGTAAAATGAAGGTTAAGTCTAATACTTATACTCCTAGAAATTAGAAGAAAGCTAGCTATTACATATTTGCCCTTAATGAGACAAGGGCCTTGTTTGGCTAGTTGGATGTTAGCTTGGAATCAAAATGTCTCTCCTTGCACAAATAGCCATCATCCAATCCTCAAAAGCTTGCAATTGCGACCATTTGCATGTATGTCCATTCTTTGCATGTTTGGCCACTTTTGCATTTCTACCCTTTGCATATCTAGCCACTTTTTTACTGTTGGCTTTCTTTCTTGCCCAAGCTACCTTCCATACGTCACAAGCCATCTTGTGTGGCTTATAGGAGCCTCCAAAAGCCTCAAATGACTTCCTCTACTTCCATGTAGCTTGTAGAGCTTAATGTCTCATATCTCGTCCTTGAATGTACGACTTGAAATAAAGCGATAAGTAGGATCATATCATCCTCCCCTTCTTCAAAAGGATTCGTCCTTGAATCTGAACCTAGCAAAACCCAAGGGAAGCCATACGAAAACATACTCCTCAAGGACTGAGGGTTAGCACGCAAAGTAATAACCACACATCCATGCCAAGTATGGACAAATTTGTGGTACAACCATATATCAATAACAATCATGAATAACATTGGCATGCATGAGGTATCAAGAAGTTGATCCCTCCAAGGTTCATGACATAAGGATGAAGTAATAAAACCAATGTATGCAAAATACGAAGTATGTAATACTACATTGGTTCTATTTGACATACGAAGCACCATAGAAACTCATTTTCCGACAAGGTGTCCCTAAATCAAACAAGGTAACACCGGTCAAATGGGAAGTATAGCCACCTATTAGGGTCAATAACACAACCAACTACCCCACAAGTACCTTCCCCAACATAAGATGCACACCCAACACAAATAAGAGCGTCATCATATACAAACAAGTAATAAAGAAAGGTGTCACTTAAGATAACTTCCTCATCTATGTCATCCTCCAATGTAGCCTCACTATTAGGTTCAAGAATAAAATCATCCAATAGGCTATTATGAAGTTGAACATGAAAGGAAGAAATTTTAATTTCTAGAAAAAATTACCTTCCTTTTTAACACTTCCCCGCCATAAGTTGATCACAATTCCTCAAAGGAAGATCTCCATCGTAGGAAGAGTGTCATCATCCCATAAAAATGATTACAAAACACATTATAGCCTCCAAAGGTGGCTACATGCTCAACATTGCAATACCAACCACTATGCATATCACCCTAACTAGTCATGTTATCATCGAATAGGACATTATCTTTTACGACAGAAGAATCTATGAACAACGAAGATTCAGAGCATGCAATTCCATTCTCATAAAAACAAAAGTCACTTCCCACAACACTTTCATGCACACGACTAGGTAAATGATCAATTTTATCAACATCATCATTAAATTGAGGGTAATTAAGCACATCACAAGGTTCCTCAAATAGTGTATTTTCATAGCAAAAAAATTGATCAACACAAGTAACCACACTAGTTGGACGCAAATCGATCTTGCTAGAAGAATCAACTCGGTCATCGCTAGGATCAACTAAATGGGTGTCCTAACATCTCACATGACAATGTACTAACATGCATATCAAGAGGATCAACACTAGGTGAACACAACTTGCACTCAAAGGAAGAGTCAAGATAGTTATCAATAGGATCAACTAGTGTTGGATTACCCATAAAATTAGGGCAAATTTACGGACAAACCTAAGCATATCAAACTTAGACCCTTCCAATTGAATCCGATCCTAAAAGAACCACTACTATTTGAAACTCAAGGAAAGATATTCAATTTGAATCCACAAATGGCAATCTCTTCATGAATATCAATGGACATAAAAGGTTCACAAACCAACAATGGATTCCACCATCATATTGACTAAAATAGCCCTAGAATCTATCTAACAATCTATCACTCAATTTAGGGTATCATAATTCATCATCCAAAATCTAAGTGTAAAATGAAGGCTAAGTCTAATACTTATACTCCTAGAAATTAGAAGAAAGCTAGTTATTACATATTTGCCCTTAATAGAAGGCAAGGGCCTTGTTTGCTAAATTGGATATCAAGCTTGGAATCCGAAATGTCTCTCCCTTGCATAAATAGCCATCATCCAATCCTTAAAGCTTGCAATTGCAACCATTTGCATGTATGTCCCTTCTTTGCATGTTTGGCCACTTTTGTATTTCTACCCTTTTGCATATCTAGCCACTTTTGAGTGTTGGCTTTCTTTCTTGCCCAAGCCTTTCCCAAGCTACCTTCCATACGTCGTAAGCCATCTTGTGTGGCTTGTAAGAGCCTCCAAAGGCCTCAAAAAACTTCCTCATCTTCCATGTAGCTTGTAGAGCTTGATGCCTCATATATCGTCCTTGAATATACAACTTGAAATGAAGTGTGCTAAGTAGGATCATATCAGGGGGTGAGGATGTGGCCTAGTTATGGGATCGTGATCCGAGGTCAATTTCGGAGCGAGTGGCATATAGACACTATGGGTCCCATGCAAGTCATGGCTAATGGGTCAAACATTACCATTTAGCTGTGTATGGATACGATACTAACATTGATTGCATTATACTTATGTGTTCATATATTTGTGGCAGAGGCAGAGCTGATCCCAATTGGGTGACATATAGTTATGGTTCATCCTGGTGAGTTTCAACTGATTTACTCATGATTGGTAAAAGGAGGGGTTTACAATTAACCTCATGGTGCGTTAATAATAAAGAAAGATAAGTTGACCTTACCCTGTTAGTATGGCTAAGTGTGGGGAGTTTGTTTATTTGTTATAATTGATTGCATTGATTTGTTGTTCTTACTTGATCTTCAATGAGTGGGTTGAGTCGGGTGTCCATTGTGGAGTAAGTGTTTGAATGAGTCTAATCGCTAAACTTTGAGTAGGTTAAAGTAAGAGAAATAAGGTAAGAATTAGTGATCCCACCGTGTGTTGGTTGGTAGGAAGATTAAGTTATGTTCTATACAAATTGATGTAGTCTATTTGGTCCAGACGTCTGTCATCAATGATAAATGTAGTGGTCTGATGGTCCTTACTTCCTAATGTTGCTTGACGTGGTAATGGGATATGAGCAGGTTTATGTTGGAACTGTTTAAGCATGGGTAGGATTTTAAAAGGGTGTTACAACTATACTCATCTGTTGATCCTGGTTGATTTTATATCGTGTTACGTAAACTAATCTTAGTCGACTTATGATGCTTACCAGTACGTGTGGTGTACTGATACTACTCTTGCTACATCCTTTTTGGGTGTAGATGTGTTTTAGGTTTTGCTTAAATGTTTCATTAATTGCAGTGGCGGATATCTTACTTCAAATAGACATCTCATTCCGAAGGCGGAAGCTGTGTCTTTTACTTATGTTGTCTCTCTGTAAATTAAAAGCTCTTGTACCGGTTTAGACTAGATCCTTGGGAAAGTGAAACTGTTTTTATATAATTAAGGAAATGCCCTTGTAATGTTTATTCCATTTACTATTGTCGGTTGCATTTGTTTTCAAAACACGTTACAAAGGGGTTGGGCTGGTAAGGATTCGCCTATCAGATAGTAATATAGTAGGTGCCCGCACGATCCGTATTTTGAGTCGTGACAACCCCAATTATGTTGTCCTCATGTTTGATTCCATTAGAGAATGTACCTGAGTAAACGTACATGGGTGACGTTCTCATATCTCCGTACACCACAACCAAGCTCTGGAATGCAGTTCCAAGATCTATATATACTAGTGTTATGCTCTGAATTACCATTTGTAAATATAGCACCCACCACTTGGCTCCCTGATAAATCAAAGATACATGTATAAATATTGCACGTTATAATGAAAATAAACATAATTGTTTGATCGAGTACTGGAAAAACCAAATATTTAGAATGACATTATCATTCTTATGAAACTACTATCTAAAGGATGAAAAATTTATTAGAATTAATGTTCTGTGGATGTGTAAAAAATATTAGGGATAATTTCAGAGACTTCCTCCAGGTTTAGCCTCATAACACTAACCTCCCTTGTGGTTTGCAATATTACACTTACCTCCCATGTTTTGATTTTCTGATAACATAAGTTAATTTAAATGACAAAACTTTGTAATGTTCCTAAAATGCCCTTTTTTATTTCTGTTATGAATATTACAAAGTTTTTTGACCCAAATACAATATGAATTTGCCTTTATATTATAATTGGTGTATATTCTCTTCCAAAAACACGACAAAATGAAAACCAAATCTTTCTTTATATATGTGTTACACCCCGCACTTTCAGAGCATGAGCATGCCACGTAATTCACCGTTATAATGGAGTATCGGGGACGTCCCATGAAGTTTTGAAAGGTACAAGCCATGGGAAGTACGTAACAATAGAGTAAAGGATGAATTGCGATCTCGTAAGTCGTAACTGGGAAGGACAACCTTGAAACATGAGAACATGCCCATTATCAAGTATAATAAATGATAAATAGTATGTAGGAAGAGTTTTGGAAGATTCTGGGACCAAGCAAATCAAAAAAAAAATAAGTTTGTTGAAAATTTGAAAAAAATTGGCAAAATTAAGGACAAAATTTTGGGTCAACTTTGGAGGGGTATATCTCCAGGTATATGAGGAGTTTTAAGGTATTTTAAAAGCCTAAAATGAAGTTCTCCAAGTCTAGTTTCCAACTCAACAAACCGCTCATCGATAAGACATCGGAGTAGAGAATTATGGACGTTACAAGTTCGGCTGACAAAGCAGAAACGCGTGCTATAGTAACTGCTACAGTGCCACCGACTTGACCCACCTATAAAAGGGTCAAGACCCCATTTTTCAGATCCAAAAACAGATCCGAAAGCCCAGCACAAATATAGGGGCAAATATGTCATAAAAAGTGAGAGTTTGAAGTGATTTTTGGCTAATCAAGCTCGGGTAACGCATAGTTACGGTTATAGTATCGTTTTGCGGTGGATTTCGCTTGATTCAAGGTGGATATTGGAGATATTATTGTTCTAACAAGGACAAGGTATGAATCTCTCCTTATTGGTATTAATTTCGGCTTCTTTACGTAAATAAAATTATTAAATAGTAGTATCACAAGTTGGTTAGTTGAGAAATTTGAAAAACATCGTGTGCTATGTTTTAGGAAATATATTGGTATGGATAATGGTATTGATGATGTTGGTATTGTTGTTGTTGATTGGTTGTTGATATTATGATTTCGGGCTAGGCATATAAATAGGGGAGATGCTGCCCGAATTTCGGTAAATTCTAAATGATTTAAATTGAGGGTTTAAGATGAGCGTATAACGATGTGCCTAACAATAATATGAATGATTTACATGTAGATTTACGAGCTTGGAAGGATAAACGTTGAGTAGTTAAGGAGACCAAAAGGTATGTTAAGGCTATTCCTCTTTCTTTTAAAGGCGTGATTCTTTTCCTATGAACGCATACACGACTTCCATAATACCTTATTTCCGAAAATACTAGCAATTAATGACTTTCAAAATCCTTATGATGCTAAAGACGAAGGTTTTCTATAAGGACCATGATGGCGATTATGATGATCCCATTTCTAGAGATTCCAAAGTTTTGGTTTTAATGTCATTATGAGATTACTGAGCTGGTTTCAAGATTTTTGATTATAGTTGTTGATGTTGATTTCATCTTATGATTTTGCTCAAAAGGTATGATTCCTATTTTATGATTCCATATATGTTTTCATAACTCTCTTACTTCCAAAAGTTAGAAGTTCATGATTCTTAAAAACTTCTTATGATACTTAAGATGAGATGTTTTCTATGATGAACATGATGATGATGATCTTAATTCTAGAAATTCCAAAGCTTATGATTTTAATGCTATTATGAGATTATTGAGCTTATTTCATGATTTTCTCGATTTTATTCATTGTTATTGATCTCACCTTATAATAATTGTTCCTCCAAGGTGGGATAAACGATGATGATTGATCCATAATATAATCGAAGGCTACCGACCTTATGTCACTCTGATATAGTTGTGGCTTTTGATTGGGCTCTCATGCATGCTTTATATATATGCATGTATTTTCTCACACCGCACCGCGCTATAGTCGGGTACGGCATGACACGTAGATGTGCACACCACTGCAGTGGGCATGTTATGATATCGTTCCGGACGCGGTTAAGCAATGATGATAACACCGAGCCTTAATGGCCGGGCATGATACTATATATATGACACCGAGCCTTAACAGTACGGCATGGTACTATATATATGTATAAGAATATTTTTTTTAAAAGGCTAAGCATGCATGACATCGCCTTATGAGGCATCCAGATGTACAAAGTTATCTCTCATATTTCATGTTATCTTTCATATCTATATTATGTTGTTATTCATGCCTTACATATTCCGCACATTATTCGCATCGACGTCCTTTCTTGTGGACGGCCGCGCTTATGCCCGCGGTAGGCGGAGACGGATCAAACCCGTAGGTGTTCTATCGCCGAATTCTCGAGCACCCACTTACGGAGTTCTGATCTATTTGGTATTGTCCTTACATGATCATTTGTGTTCTATGTAGAGGCTCGTAGACGTATGTGTACGATTAGATGTTTTATAGCTCCACGGTTCATATTTTGTATAATATATTAGTGGCCTTGTCGCCTTATTTTTGAGCTCTTGATACTTTACTTGCTAGCCTTACGCTTTATGATATACGTTATGTTGTGAGGCGACATGTCGGTCGCATATGCACATATGTCTTTGAATGAGTGGATATTCCTATTTTTGGGCCTTTTCTACGTACAGTGTTCTTTGAGTTATGGTTTATAATGTTCAAAGTAACGAATAAGTCGAGTGGTTCCCGATCTACGGTCGGAGTCTGTCATACTCCTCGGGGGTGTGACAAATTGGTATCGAGCCGGTTCGTCCTAGGGAATGTCTACGGCTAGTAATCCCAGAGTCTTATTTATGGTTGTGAAGCGTGCCACACTTATAAACAAGAGGCTGCAGGACATTTGGGAACCATTGACCTTTATTTCTTGTCTTAGATCGTGCCATAGAGCTAAATCATAGGATATGATGTCCCTAATTCTAACCCCAAATGTTTTGATCATGGATAAGCAGTTGATTATGCAGCTACGAGGTAATTGTTGAGAATTGAAGTTGTTCATTCGAAAGGCATGTTTCCTGTTTTATTAATATGGATAGACATTAATATAAGAACTTGAGCAAGATATTATGGGTATTTGTGATTGCTCTATGGGGCATTGGATGTGTTTTACGAATGTGCGGGAATGAGGTAGTAAGAATTATAGAGAAAACTCTGCCAAAATTTTTGCAAATTGAATTGTTTGCATGTCTATAGAGAAAGAGTAAAGGTAAAATGTGACCATCAGCCGTTTGGTAAGTCATGATTGAAGGAAAAACTATGCAATGCTTTCAAAGAGAAGTTTTAGAGTGATTTTAATTTAATTTAAAGAAGGAACCCTGGAGGAAAAATGATTAGTAGTTAAGAAATCGGATGAGTTGCATCCGAGATTTCGGAGGATTGGGACCTATTGGAAACATAAAGAAAGTTGACATTAGGAAGTCAAATATAGTATTACGATTTATAGATTAGATTAGTTAGTAAGTGATAACAAAGAGATATTGATATGGGAAAGAAAGTTAACGAGTGCGGGAAAGTTCCACTCTAGAAGTATATATATATATATATATATATATATATCAAGATGGGTTTGTACTCATAGTGGAATGTTCTGCAAACTTCTAGGTAGATATTATTAAGTGGCAAATGGGAAAGAGCACTTTAAGAGCAACGGAAATCAAGGAGGACCTTCAGGACAGAAGTACGAGAAAGTGCGGTTATGAATTGATTAAAGGAAGTTATGTGATTGGCGACTATAAGAGGAAGTTTAATAAATTAATAAGGTTGGCCAAGGGTAGTCAAGAATTCAACTGACATACGACAATGAACTTGGGATAGAGATATGATTATAAAGGAAACAGGACTTATATACGAGAAATAAACATACATACGAGCAAGCTATGGTATCGTAAAGGGAAATAAGAAATGAACGAAGGAAGAAAGAAAAGGGCGTATTTTACTAAAATTTCATGATGAGAGCAAGAATCGGTGGGACATTAGAAGGATTATGACGCATGATTATGATACAAACACTTAGTTAAGAGAAACTATGGGACACTATAAGCCAAATTAAGGAAAGGACGAATCATGAGAATGAATGAGAGAGAGTATCGACTTTTACTGGTATGGTATAAACCTAACTCAGAATCGGGAACCAAGAGCAAGAGAAATCTCAAGTGTACTTGAGAAAGGATGGCTATGAAGAAAAAAAAAATTACGGCTGAAGGAGCATGGTATAGTCGGGCATTCTATAAAGAGCCTAACGAATTCTGATGTCACCATTGATTCATTAACCTTGGGACTATTAGGCATGAAGGAAGGAAATGGTTTGAGTTGTGTCCAATATGTGTGGACATTGGACTTGATACAAGAATCCAGTTAGCAAAGAGAATAAGTCAAACCATGCGAGTGAAAGTAACTTTCTAGGCATTATATGGACTAGAGGAGTTGAAGGATCGCTAAGGTCGGCGAATGACTACAGAAAGCGGTCAATACTCGAATGTTACTGGTATATGAGAACATTCTTAGATAAATTAGAATATTCCCAAGTACAGAAGAAAGAAATTTATTGGCTTGAAGTAGTCAAAATTCGAGTTGAACTAATATAGCAAGGATGTGCTAAAGAAACAAGTATATTATGAGAACGGACATGTGGAAAAAAACATGTGAAATAATAAAGGTTTAGTAAATCAAGGAAATAAGTTTTGTCAATGCAATACGTTGTGTTAAGGTGATTCGAATCGCTTGTGTACCGGGAGAAATTTTTGTTACAATTATAGATGCGCAAACGTACCCGAAAAATGTAACGAGAAGAAGTGAGAAGGCATACAAGTGACCAAGATAAGTATCGGGATGATGCGATTACTAAATAGAAATCGTAGCGCTGGAAGAAATGAGAGTTTTGAAAGAGGAATATTTATAGGAATTTCAATGACCGTCAAAAGAAAGAAAGACAGTATGCCTATGGATAGCACGACGACGGTGCAGTTCGAGACTAGAAAATACTTCGCATCGTGAAACATAAGTAACCATTTATATTAAATTGCGAAAGATATGTCATAGAACCATATAAATATCCGTCAGGTGCGATGAAATGGCTAATAAAATGGTGTAGGGCAGATAATGGCATTTGAAGAAGAATGGAAGCTAGTTAAGTCTCAATTAACGTATAGGAGAGCCAGGACTTGAAGGAAAATATACCGTGTTGAAAAGGAAGTTGTGATTAGTAAGATTTTATTTTAGTCTCATGCTTATGATTATTTTGTAATGATGTTAAAGATTGGAGGAGGGAAATTGGAGGAAAGATTCTACCATGGATTTGAAGATATTTTAAATAGTAAATTAGCTTGAGATATGATCATTAGTATGTTGTGAGTATAATTTCGTTATAAGGGATAACAATGATGAAAAGAAAATGCTGTATACAAGTATATAAGGGGGCGCTGAGGTTGTTGTATATGGTTGAATTGAGTCCCATTTGAATATAAATCCCTTTTCTATGGTATTTTTGACGCATTGGATGAGTAATCTGAAGTAGAGGAAGTCATTAGCAAGGAAATGCTATGACAAACCATCTAGGTGCTACCATAGGTGGAACTATGATGACAATGCAAGGAATTAAGGAGTCCGACCAAAGAATTAACAAGGAAATGAGATGATATGTATGTAAAATCAATTAGTACTAAGAGGGATAATCTAAAATAACACTAGAGAAGCAAGTAAGGAAAAGTGCCACAGCCAAATAAGGAAGTTGTCCACTAGTAGAGAAATAAAAGGCTGCGAAATAGGAGGAACTAAGTCAATGGAATAGTGAAGTCATGGAAGTAGACGAAGAAAAGATCGCAAGAAAGGGATTCAAGGATATAAATAAAGGAGATGGACATTTAAAGAATCAAGAGATCCGCTTGATTAATAAACCAAAATGATAGATAAGTGCGTACGAGACTGGGAAAGACTTATTAAGTGAGATTTGGGCAAAGGTTAAAAGTATAAGGAGAACCCCAAAGGAAATGATTAAAAGATATCGCGTTGATTAGAACAATCGGGTGACAATAAAGCCTCGTGGAACAAACAGCATGATAAACAACACATGAAAAGGAACGAATGAAGGGATTCTGGACAAAGAAAGAATGAAAAGATCCAAACTGTTGCATGACTAGAATCTGGTTATTCTTCGACAAACTTCCAAAATTCACCCTAATTTATTCGCTTAACCAAGGATCGAAACTTAAGAGTAAATTGAAGGAAAGGAATCATTAAAGAAAATATTTGAGACGTTCTTGATATAAGTACAAGAATTATTGTTAGTTAGCCAAGTGCCGAAGTTCAATTGAAGGAAACAAATTAAGCGAGACATTTCGGTGTTAAACTAGTTCAAGATAAAAGTACACGCAAAGATTAATTAAACCGCTATAGAAAGTAAAAAAATGCTAAAATGTGACCGTCTTGAATTTATCTTTAAGGGAGGAAGAATAAGAATAAGTAAACTCCAAGAAGACAAAAGGCTGGGATAAATGCAGCAAAAACGTAAAAGAAGGTACGTGGAAATCGAAATACAAAATTTACGAATAAAAGAAGATGAGATCAAAATTGGATAAAAATATATGGTAAGTAATGGATAAAATAGTATATAAGAATGCGAGGAGGCTAAAGACAATGAGAATGATAAAGCATGAAGAGTTAGTAGACGAATGGATAATAAGAAAAGGGACGACCTTGAGTACAGGCATAAATTTCGGCTACAAAAGAAGAAGGATAAACTGTATAATTCGGATAAGTTCATTTTTAAATGAGCAAGTAAGACTGCAAGTAAGTAAAGTAAATATCAGGTAAGAACATTGACATCTACCTCAGAGCGAACTACTTCAACATTCGAGGACGAATGTTTTGAAGGGGGGAGAATGTTACACTTGGCTTTAGGGGAGCATGAGCATGCCACGTACTTCACGTTATAATGGGTAACGGAGACGTCCTATGAAGTTTTGAAAGGTACAAAGCCATGGGAAGTACGTAACAATGGAGTAAAGGATGAATTGGAATCTCGTAAGTCGTAGCAAGGGAAGGACAACGCTGAAACATGAGAAACATGCCCGTTATCAAGTATAATAAATGATAAATAGTATGTAGGGAGATTTTGGAAGATTCCGAGACCAAGCAAATCAAAGAAAATAAGTTTATCGAAAATTTGAAAAAGTTGGCAGAATTAAGGACAAAATTTTGGGTCAACTTTGGAGGAGTATATCTCAGCATATGAGGAGTTTTTAAAGGTGTTTTAAAAGCCTAAAATGAATTTCGCCGAGTCTGATTTCTAACTCACCAAACTTCTCATCGATAGGACATCGGAGTAGAGAATATGGACGTTACAAGTTCGGTAAATTTGACCCAAGCAGAAACGCGTGCTACGATGCTTGCTACGGTGCATCAACACTTCTACCACACATAAAGGTCAAGACCCCATTTTTCAGATCCAAAAACAGATCCGAAAGCCAGCACACATAGGGGCAAATATGTCATAAAAAGTGAGAGTTTGGAAGTGATTTTTGGCTAATCAAGCTCGGGTAACGCATAGTTACTGGTTATAGTATCGTTTTGCGGTGGATTTCGGCTTGGATTCAAGGTGGATATTGGAGATATTATTGTTCTAACAAGGACAAGGTATGAATCTCTCCTTATTGGTATTAATTTAAGCTATTTACGAAATAAAGTTATTAAATAGTAGTATCACAAGTTGGTTAGTTGAGAAATTTGAAAAATATCGTGTGGGATGTTTTAGGAAATATATTGGTATGGATAATGGTATTGATGATGTTGGTATTGTTGTTGTTGATTGGTTGTTGATATTATGATTTCGGGCTAGGCATATAAACAGGGGAGATGCTGCCCAAATTTCGGCAAATTCTAAATGGATTTAAATTGAGGGTTTAAGACAAGCATATAACGATGTGCCTAACAATAATATGAATGGTTTACATGTAGATTTACGAGCTTGGAAGGATAAACGTTGAGTCGTTAAAGGAGACCAAAAAGGTATGTTAAGGCTATTCCTCTTTCTTTTAAAGGCATGATTCTTTTCCTGTGAAATACACGGCTTCCATAATACCTTATTTCCGAAAATACTAGTAGTTCATGATATTCAAAATCCATGATGCTAAAGACGAAGGTTTCTGTAAGGACATGATGACGATTATGATGATCCCATTTCTAGAGATTCCAAAGTTATGGTTTAATGTATTATGAGATTCCGAGTTTGGTTTCAAGATTTTTTATTATAGTTGTTGATGTTGATCTCATCTTATGATTTTGCTCAAAAGGCATGATTCTATTTTATGATTCCATATATGTTTCCATAACTCTTTTACTTCCAAAAGTTAGAAGTTCATGATTCTTAAAACTTCTTATGATACTTAAGATGAGATGTTTTCTATGATGACACATGATGATGATGATCTTAATTTAGAAATTTCAAAGCTTATGATTTTAATGCTATTATGAGATTATTGAGCTTATTTCATGATTTTCTCGATTTATTCATTGTTGTTGATCTCACCTTATAATAATTGTTCCTCGAGGTGGGATAAACGATGATGATTGATCCATAATATAATCGGAGGCTACCGACCTTACGTCGCTCCGATATAGTTGTGGCTTTTGATTGGGCTCTCATGCATGCTTATATATATATGTATGTATTTTCTCACACCACCGCGCTTATAGTCGGCCCGGGCATGGCACGTAGATGTGCACACCGGTGCGGTGGGCATGTTATGATATTGCCCCGTACGCGGGAGGCCGGACGCGGGCTAATGATGATAACACCGAAGGCTGCAATGGTCGGGCATGATACTATATATATGTATAAGAATATTTTTTTAAAAAGGCTAAGCACACGTGACACCGCCTTATGATATCCGGATGTACGAGTTATCTCTCATATTCCATGTTATCTTTCATATCTATATTATGTTGTTATTCATGCCTTACATACTCGATACATTATTCGTGCCGACGTCCCTTTTGTGGACGGCGCGCTCATGCTGCGGTGGCGGGGAGACGGATCAAACCCGTAGGTGTTCTATCAGCGAATTCTCAGGAGCACTCCACTTACTTCGGAGTTACAGTCTATTTGGTATTGTCCTTATGATCATTTGTGTTCTATGTAGAGGCTCGTAGACGTGTGTGTACAGTTAGATGTTTTATAGCTCCACCGCTCATATTGTTGTATAATATATTAGTGGCCTTGTCGGCCTTCTTTTCGAGCTCTTGATACTTCTTCGTTAGCCTTCTTGCCGCTTTATGATATACGTTATGTTGTGCCGACCTTGTCGGTCGCATGTATGTACATATGTCTTTGAATGAGCGGATATTCCTAATTTGGGCCTTTTACGCGTGCGAGTGTGTTCTTTGAGTTATGGTTTATAATGTTCAAAGTAACGGATAAGTCAGGTGGTTCCCGGCCTATGGGTCAGAGCCCGTCATACTGTTGGTAGGGATGTGACAATATGGATCTCAAACAATTGAAGTGGAAATAACAGTACTTAAAAGCTAAAAGTATTTTTAGTGTATGTCGTAATATTACACTGACAACTGTTTAGTCAACGAAAACAATTTTTATAGAGTTTAAGTTTGGCGCAATTTTTATAGAGTTTAAGTTTGGTGCTGCTTTCTTGAGTGTATCGGCTTTTTTTACACTTTATCGAGGTAACATTAACTCGCTATGGCGAGGTTATCAAGTTTCTCCTAATTTCTTTTTCTTTTTCTTTTTCTAAAATTTAGTCATTGTTCTTTATTCTCTCTCTTCCCTTCCCTTCAAATTCTCGATCTGATTTTTCTTTATCTCCTCTCTCTATCTCTCTTCCCTTTAGCTCCTCTGTATTCATCGTTCCCAGTCAGTTGATTAGGTTTCCCTTCTTTAAAGCCTTCCTCTGATTATTTCCAAATGTTGATTCACAACTTAAGTTACAAACTCTCTAGCACTTATTGAAAAGTGATATATTTATTCAAAGCTTTCTATATTAAAATCATTAGGAAACGTTAATAAAACTTCAAGTCTTAAATTAGTTCCATTCCAGCAAACTAAAGATGCAATAACACTTCAAATGCTTGTTGATGAAAAAAAAGTTTCTTAATGTATGAGAACTTACAGTTAAATAAGAAGAAGTTCCCCAAAGTTCAGAATATATATATATACTATATATATATATATATATATATATATATATATATATATATATAAAAGATGTTTAAAGAATTACTAATAACAAAGTTCACAATGTTTGAACGATAAAGACTACAACAATGATCTTCACAGAGAAAGAACGTCAAATTGTAAACAAACTTTGAGAAGGAAATAATTTGATTACCAGTAAAACTAGAAACTAATTTTAGTTAGAGTATAAGTAGGATTCAACTTTCCTTAATTTTAATTACTCTAGTGTAAAAAATTACAATTTTCATTTTGTTTAATAATAGGTATAACATATTTACTTAAAAAAGTTACTGCATTCACCTTCAAAATTACCTGATAGTGTAAAAAAAATGATACACTAACGGTGCACAGAAATTAAATTCATTTTTATTTCATGAAAAAGTCGTAGTTTAACTGTAACAAAAGTGTAAGGCAAATTGATACTTTCGATTCAAATCGTTTGGATTTGTTGCTTAATCTCAGTTGGTGCATAGAAAAGAAAGTACCATATCAGGAAAGACAAGCATTCATACAAAGAAATTAAAAATAAGAAAGAAATTACATCACCAAGTGCAAGTATATTTACACAATACGTCACCGAGTGCAAATATATTTACATACATATTGTACAGAAAAAGAAAGGACAATATACATCAGCCAGCGTTACACATTAGAAGTATCAAAAACAATTTTATTTTATGTTAAATCAATATTCTAGAATGATGATTTATTGATTTACCTCTGATTGTTTAAAATCCAAATAAGATAAATGTGTTTTTCATTTTATTAACACTTGAAAGAATTGTTGGATTTGGATTCACTGTGTCACATCAGAATTTTTTTTGTGCTACAAAAACTTATCATTTAGGTAAATAAATCTAGTTAAAGGAAAATGTAGGAATATTACAAAGTTTTGTCATTTAAATTAACTTTTGTTAAAATAAAAAAAAAAAAATCAAAACAAGGGAGGTAAGTGTTATCAAGAATATGATGATCATATATGAAACTGGTGACCATGTTACCAAGAACAGCTTTAACAGGAAATGTTCAATGAACTGCGTGTCTCAATATTTTTCTAGATTGGCTGAGAAGCCGTCAGGTTGCCCAAGATCATCCACCAAATCTATGGTTATCTTCAAGGAGTGAGCTTCCCGTGACTAGACTGCAAGGAGTTTTCCGTCTCAGGATACGAGAAATGTCACCTTCCGTCTCAAGCTACCATGAAGCTTTTGTTTGTTGCATTTTAAATGGCTTACATGTGCAGAGATATTGGGAAATGGTTCCCTTTTTGGCTTGTTTCTTGGAAAAAGGAGATTTTCATTGTCTGTTTACCTCAATAGTTTTTTAACTGTTGTATTTGAGGCATGCATACTGTTGAATCGTTTTAGTTGTTTTAGTTTTTAGATTCATTCCCAAGAACAGTGTCTTTAGAAAGAAAGCTTAGAAAAGAAATAGAAAGGTGTTAGGTTTTTGGGTTTTCCCTTCCTATGTGGAATTGATTAATAAAACCCAATCCAATTTGGATCAGGCTAATTTTGCCAAAAATTCTTCTATATATAGGATCAATTTAGGTCTTATTTTGAGAACACAAGAGTGAATTCATAGCAGCCATATAGAGAGAAAAACATGAGAGAGACCGTGTTTGGCTTTGTTGTTGTGGCCATTTGGAGAACATTGTTGTAACTCTTGTTGATTATAGTGGAGCTTTTGTGGGCCGGAGGTCTCGTGGATGTTTCCTCTTCGCTCGAAGGGTTTTCACGTAAATTTAGGGTATCTCTTCTATTAGATTTATTTTTTGTTTGCTTTGTTATTTTATTATTGGTATATTCTTCCGGATTTTCTGTCATCTTAGGTTGTTTATTTGGTTTTCTTCGTTCAAATAGTGTGAAGTTTAGACTGGGTATTTTATTTGTCTGCCAGTGTAATTTGGTTATTGCTTGTTTCTTCCCAAATGTGTGGTATCGGAGCTTGTGGTTGTATTTGGTTGTGTTGATTGTCTATTCGAATGATGGTGGCAAATATGAGCAAGATGGTTTGTTTAAATGACAGTAATTACCATATTTGGAAAACCAAGATGAAAGATCTTCTATTTGTCAAGAAATTGCATTTACCTGTGTTTGCTTCGAAGAAACTCGAGTCTATTGAAGATGAGGATTGAGAATTTGAGCAACACGGTGTTTATTCTATATTAGGCAATGGGTTGAAGATAATGTTTAAAAATTATATTGTGAATGAGACAAATGCTAAAGCTTGTTTTGGAAAGCTCGAGACACGATGCTTCAAAGACGGCATAATAAGTTGTTCTCTTGAAACAATTGATGAATATTAGATACAAGAGGGCGACTATTTCGATCATATCAATGATTTTCGGGGTGTCCTTGATTAATTTGTACGGAATGGTGTCAAGTTTGATGAAGAAATACGGGGACTTTGGCTTCTTAATACTGCGGAGATTTCGAAACTCTTCGAGTTTCTTTGACTAATCTGCTCCCGAAGGATGGTGTAACTATGGAATATGCTAAGAGTGGTGTTTTGAATGAAGAGATGAGAAGAAGATCTCAAGCTTCATCTTCTTCAACCACCTTACACTTCGATGTTTTGGTTACCGAAGACAAGGGGAGAAGTAACCGATCATTCAAAATGACCGGCATGATGTTGTTGATGCTCCGGTGGAAGATGATGGGTTTGGCTTGAAGAAACCGGTTGCTAATGATGTTCCGGAGAGACTCTCGAAGATCTATTAGAGAGAAAGTATCTTCGTCTCGTTATTCTCCCAATGAGTTTGTACTTTGGTGATGGGGGAGAACACGAAAGTTTTGATGAGGCCATGGATAGTGAAAAAAAAAGAAAGGTGGTTTTGATGCTATGCAAGATGAGATTAAATCCTTGCATGATAACCATACATTTGATCTGGATTAAGCTTCCTAGAGATAGAAAAGCTTTGAAAACGAATTGGGTTTTCGGGGTGAAGCATGAAGATGGTAACCTAGTTCCACGAGTACAAGGTTAGATTGGTTGTGAGGGCTTGATCGGAAAAGGAGTTGATTTTGATGAAATCTTTTCTCGATTGTGAAGATGTCATTCATTCGAGTTGTCCTAGGCTTGGGCTGAGTCTAGATTTAGAGTGTTGCTTCATCGCTAGGATGGCAGTTTCTTGCATAGTCGGGAGGAGAATTATTGGGATTTTTTGGGTTTTCCTTATACGTGAAATTGGATTAATAAGAGCCAGTCAATTAGGTTTTGGGTTTTCCCTTCATGTGGGTGGATTAATAAGCCCAAACCAATTTGGACCAGGCCAATTTTGTCAAAATTCTTCTATATATAGGATCAATTTAGGTCTGATTTTAGAACACAAGAGTGAATTCATAGCATCCATATATAGAGAGAAAAAACGTGAGAGAAGACGATTTTCGTCCGAAATTTTAACGCTACGAAGTCGCTTTAAATTGCATTTCCCGATTCGTTAGCGGTATTGGATCGTGCGCGAAATTTGAACAGGGGTTCTCGGCATCTAAGTTCTTCGATTTCCATTGTGGAGATCGGATTTTGTGAGTACGCCAGCTCCCGGTTTTCGAGTATGAACGATGGCTCATTTTTGGGGTAATTTCTCTCCTTTCTTCGCTAGTTTTGGTGCTATTTTTATGTATTGTTGCTCCGTGTTTGGCTTTGTTGTTGTAGCCATTTGGAGAACATTGTTGTAGCTGTTGTTGATTATAGTGGAAGCTTTGTGGGCCGGAGGTCCGTGGATGTTTCCTCTTAGCCTTGAAGGGGTTTCTCATAATAAATTTGGTGTCTCTTCTATTAAGATTTATTTTTTGCTTGCTTTGCTATTTTATTGTTGGTATAGTTGCTGCTGATTTCCATCTGTGCTAGTGTTTATTGTCTTCTCTTGGTTCAAATAGCGTGGAAAGTTCGACTTGGGTATTTCTTCTCATTGTTACCTCATCAATTTAATTTGGTTGTGCTTGTTTCTTCCCAACAAGGAAGCTTCTTTACATAGTTTATACCATTTTTCTTTACATAGTTTATATATTTGACTCCATTGATCATTTTTCATTG
>NW_026727167.1:0-32232 GCF_029784015.1 Lycium ferocissimum | reverse complement strand
GGCGGATGAAAATAATGGGTTTTGATTTGGGCTGGTAAATTGAAATGTGGACCGGTCCGAAAATTGGATCGGGGTGAATTAAAATGGTTGGGATGATGAATTAAAATGTGAATTTGAATGAAAGAAATAATTTAGGCTTCTAATTTTAAATAAGAGACCCATTTTAATTAATTATATGCTAACGTGTTAAAATATTACTTGATAAAAGTATGCATTTATTAGTACTTTCGAGATAAAATAAAATAAAATGACGTTGTAATAGCCGTGCGATAATATATTTAAAATTAAATAGTAAGTGAATACTATTATAAAATTATGCGAAGATAAATGTGATGCGTGCGCATAAGCCGGTAAAATGTTGCGATGATAAAAAATGTGAATAATGATAATAATAATAATAATAATAATACTGGCAAATAATAATAATAATAATAATAATAGTAATAACGGTAATAAGAGAAAATGACAGGATAATGAAATGCCGGTATTAATAAAAGCTAATAATTATAGTAAAAAATATAAATAATTTTGTTTTAAAATTGCCAAAATATTAGACGCGTAAAATGGGTATTTTGGAGGAAAGGTGGGACAAAATCGGGTGTCAACAGTGTGTATGTGTCTGACGAGGCCAAAGTGTATAGATTTTTCTGCTCGTACTCTGTCAAATTATAGTAAAGTTTAAGATATCGTCCCACAGAGATTGAAACCACCTATGCTACAGATTTTTATTATCTTTGTTACTATTTGAGAGAATCAAATTGATGAAAGGAGAGGTTTTGAAATTATAAATTACTTAAAATAAAATAAACAACTTATTAGAAAATTTAAAAAAGAAAAGAGTTGGGAGTCGTTGAATCCACTTGGTACAATTATAATAAAATCTCATTCTATTAAATTCCACAAAAGAATAGGAAAACTTATTTGACTTGATTTGTGTAATGAGGAATAAAGACCTCTTGCGATTAGCCCTTAAAATCACTAAACTTATTTGAGTCGGTCCCTCATGAATTAGACCGAAAGAAATAAGATAGAGACCCCTCAAAGCATTAAACTTATTTGAGTCAATCCCTCTGTGAGAATTAGGACCGAAAGAAATAAGATAACAATTTTAAACCAACAAAATTATTTGAGTCAATACCTCCATGAGAATTAGGACTAAAAGAAATAATATTGAGATTTTTGAATTGATAAACTAGCTTGAATTAATCCCTCCGTGAGAATTAGGACTAAAAGAAGCAAGATTAAAGATTTGAATATCAAGACATGAAAAAATTAAAGTAAAGACAATATTATAACATCATACCAAGCTTCTTCAACTATCCTAACAAAAAGAAACTACTCCATTAAGGAGTATGAAAGAAAGAAATAAAAAAATAAAATACTACTCCTACAAATATAAAATAAAAAGAAGAGAAATAGAGAAAAGACTATTTCTTGTATGTTGCTAAAAATTGGATGCCCTTTGTATTCAGAGTAGCTTGCTACTTATAGAAATGGATGCCTGACTTTTTCTCCATAGACGCATCTGTGGATGCCATAGATGCGATTGTGGTGACGGACGCGTCTGTGGATGCCACAGATGCGACTGTGGTGACGGACGCATCAGTGGATGCCATAGATGCGATTGTAAATTTTCACGGATGTTTCTACGGAGTTGTAGATGCATAAGTTGTTCTCTTTTCTTTGGCAATTTGTTCTTTCCCTTTATTTCTCTTGTATTCTTTTTCCTGCAAGATTTGCTAGAAGATATGCGGGAATATGATAGTATTATTCATGTTTTATTTATAAATATTATTTTTTATATACAAAATTACATGAATAATTTATATCCATCAATGTCCATGTTCGTTCCTTCCATATTATGTTAAGTAAGCTAGATGCTCCCATCTTGATATTTATGAGAAATCCCAAAATCATGAAAGGCTATGAAATCATTTGTATGTATATTCTTGTATCTTGCCAAGGCTTGATGATGTTCATGTTAGCTCCATAATGTTTTTGGGACCTTATGTCACCCCGAATGGCTTGGTATTGCTAATCCATGTGTTTTACATATATGTGTGTGTGTATGTGTGTGTATATATATATATAAGATAACACCTTAGGCTCTAACCGACGGGCATGGCACTAATGTGCGCTATATATGTATATTATAACACCCCTGGCTATAACCAGCGGGCATGACACTATTGTGCAATTACACCACTGCAGTTGGGCATGTTATATGAGGAGATGAGCCCTAAAGAGCGGCGCATATGATATGATACTATCCCACAGAGGCCTATATATGTATATGTAATATATACGTAAAAGAGTCTGCATGCATAATGTACACCCTCAGAAGCATCCAGGTTCCGGGTTGTTTCCTTCCAGTCTTCCTTACTCATGTTGTCTATACTTATGTTATCTTTATGTCATGTTTATCCTGCCATACATACTCGGTACACTTTCCATACTGACGTCCCTTGCGGGAATACTGCATTCATGCCTGCAGGTCCGACTTCTCAGATTGACGTACCCCATCGGTAGGTAGCTCCAGTTCAGCGGTCGACCGGCGAGTTCCACTACTTCCAGACTTGCTTAGCTGTCATTTTGGTATGCACTGTATATATGTATATTTTAGGTATGGCGGGGCCATGTCCCGACCGTTATGTTAGTTAGATGCACTTTTAGAGGCTCGTAGATATGTGTCCTGTGTACAAGTTTCTTATGTATAGCCTTATTGGCTCGTGACTATTATGTACAGCTTTTGGTATGCCCTTGCTGGTCTTGTTATGACTTATCCGTTCTCGTGGTAGCCTCATCGGCCCGTGTACATATATATATGGTTATAGTCCATGCTTCGTAAGTTGATGATGGTTGACATAATTTCTACTCGTTAGTTCTGTATACGTAGGCCTTGTCGGCCCAGGTGTTGTGAGCAATGTATGACTTATATTACAGGTAGATGCTTGGCCTTACGGTCAGGTGCCAGTCATGCCCCTCTGACTTGGGGTGTGACACTCTGGTTCAACTTCATCCACTACCCATGTTCCAATCCCTCCCAAACCTCTGGATATTAATTCAAAAGAAGAAAATATCATAGAGAAAATCAGCCCCCCCCCCCCACCCCATAATGATTTAATGATAAGCTATCTTCCAATAACGAAATAATTGACCTGGAAATGGATTTTTATAAGCCCAACAGGGATGTGCAACTCGAGACACCTGAAAGATAGAAAGTGTCACAGAGGAAATAACCCATGGGATAAAAACCCTCCACTTATCCTAAGAAGAAGACAATGCTTACACTTCCCATGGAAATTGTCACGACCTATTTTCACTGAGTCATGCGGGCACCTACCTTTCCCACCTCAGTAGGCGAACCTTTAACTCAACATTTAAAAATAATAGAAAAATAGCGGAAGAAAGTAAAATAACGTAAGTCTCACAAATATAATATAATATAATATAATATAATATAATATAATATAATATAATATAATATAATATAATATAATATAATATAATATAATATAATATAATATCAACAAATGCGGAAGTAAATGAATCCACCCCAAAGACGGTCCGTCATACAAGAGCATCTAAATCCAAATACTAAAAGTCTGAATAATAATACATAAGTAGTCTCAAATCATGTCTCAGGATGGAAAGTAAGACATAAGTAATAGGAGAGTCTTCAAGGTCAGCGGACACTATGCTCACCCTGGAAAACTCGAGTGGAAGGTCAAGAAAAGTCGATCGGCCACGGTCGAAAGGCGAGATCCGACCTGGTACTCTGCATTCATAAAAGAATGCAGCAAGTGCAGGTCAGTACAATCAACAGTACTGGTAGGCATCATCGGCCGACTAAGTATAGTTAACACAATTCAGAAGATAAAGCAGATAAACAAGGAATCTAGCAAGTATAAGTCAATATAATCACAAGCAGATATCCGTCATCGCCTATGTAAAGCATCTAAACCCAAATCTGTCAAGTCCGAATGTACCCGATCCAATCCAATCACCACAATAGAATCATCACGATCCACCACCATAACAGAATCATCACAATCCAATCATCACAACATCTCAATCAAGTCATAATGCAATGTAGTGCAATAATGGTATGAATGCGATGCCATGCCATGCAAATGAGGTGTACACATGTACTCCGGACGAAAATATCGACGTCTCGGTAGCACAACCCAGCGTGACTCGTGAAGTCTAAGTGCCACCCATCCCGGATATTTGCCCAACATACAAAGGGGACCCTAGCTAATTGCTCACAGGGGGAGTCTCACCGGCACCACCCTGGGGGACCCGCGGAGTCCATGCACTAACAACGATTCCGGAATAATATTGGAATCGGCCATGCAACAATGATGCCTGAATCGGTCATCGGACATCGGCCATCTCACAGTCACTCAAGTAAAAGAGTCTGTCAAATATCAGTTTCACACAATCAACGATTTTAGAATTGAACCTCGGACATCGACCTTCTCACAATCACTCAAGTAAAAGAGTTCATCAAAATATCAGTTTCATATAATCAACGATTCCGGAATAGCTCATCGGACATCGGCCATGCATGAACATGAGAGAATGTGTGCAATGCATAGGTAAATCGATCAAGTTCAATATCACAAGTACCACAACGGGCACGCCAACAAGTATCACATCACAATTCCAACAGTGGGTATGCCAACATATATCAATAAGTCAAGTACCAACAGTGGGTATGCCAACAATATATCTAAGTACAAATACCAACCACGAGTATGTCAATTCTATCCAAATCAAGACGACAAGGCAGAAGTCGATAATTACCAACTACACATGGCATCAAGCCAACACAATTGAACAATTAAGCACGCATAATGGGGTGGCTAGTCCCAACACACATCAGGGCCCAACCTAAGGCAATATCCATCCCAACTTCATATCCGAAGGTTCACATGCTGTCTCCGACATTATAATCTAAATATGTGATTCACTATACGAAGTCTCACTAAAGGTAAGACATAACCTACCTGGACTGCCGAACCACAACACCAATAAGTCACTCTTTTGCCTTGCCCTTCCTCTGAAGCTCAGAACCAAAGTAGTCTAAGCATAATAAAATTCTATATTAGAAATCATGAATAATGATACTAATATTGCTATGATATCAACTAGGTCCATTTTAACCCTAGAAATTAGGGAAACGGGCCCACAAGGGCAAAATCAAAATTTCGAGGGCAAAATGCCAAATTAAGTACTAGGCAATCATAATCCCACCCTTAATTGCTGATTTAGCTCAATAATTAGCCTAGATTCTAATTTCATGCAAAACCCCCAAATTGGGTATAAACCCTAAATCTCCAAATCCGAAATTCAACGTTAAAAGTGGAAGATCTATGATTAATGAGCCTAGATTAGTCAATATCTAACAAAACATCACCAATTTATTCATTTATAATCCTAGGAACAATATTCTTCCAAACCTTCCTTCATCTCTTACCACCTCGGGTTTTTAAAGGGATAAGGGGGAATCTTAACATGATTATGGTTTAAAGGAAGAACGAAAAGTGAGTAATTCCTACCAAGACTTTCCTCCAAATATCCTTAAGAGCAGTTTCTTCAAGCTCAATTATCGAAATGGGGTAAAATGAGGGTCTAGGGAATTTTTAACACTTCATTAATATTATTAACTGCCCGTCACTGCCGAAGCGGTACAGGACCGCCCCGACGGCGCCGCCCCCACCACCGCCGTTTTCCTTCGCAGTAATGACTAAAAGTCATTGACTGCTCCGCGGCAAGGTTACCGCTACCGCGGTCTGGTGCTGCTAAAGCGGGCACCTGCCACTAGAAACTTAACCCAAGATTTCCTTTCGATCCGATTTTCTGACTAATTCCCGAGGCCATCTGCTCACATACCAGACACATAATCTCACATAAAAACGTGCTACGAAAGCGCCTGTGGCGTCAAAATTCCCAATGGAGGTCTCGTTAACCGAGCCAACCCCCGGTGCCTTAATTATAAATTTCCATCCCAATTCCCGAAATGCACCCAAGTGCATTGGGAACCGAACCAAATACACACACAAGTTCTAAACAACCATCCGAACCTCTCGGAATCGACGAAATTCTGAAAAAGGTTCGTTTGCCCAAAAGTCAACGTTGGGTCAACCATTTTTCAATTTAAGCCTATATTTTCACCAAAGTGTCCCAAATTCGGTCTAGGCACCCCGGGAAGCATATCAGCGGTCTCCTCGAGTCAAAAGCGAGCTAATCAATGCTCGGGAATAGGCAAAAATGCCGAAAGAACTATAACAACCAAACGGGTCGTTGCAGAAATTCTCTCTCATAATCAAGTTATTGGGGAAAAGAATAAAGCATCACTATCTTAGATCTAAAATACTAGCTATCTTTGGAATCCATTGGAACTTTTTCCGCTTATTGACCTGGGTCATGAGTATTTCATCATCAAGTTTATGAAGGAAGAAAATATGATTAAAGTATTGCGAAATGGCCCATAGTTCATCAATGGATGCTATCTATCAATACATAGATGGTTCCCAATTTCGTGGCAGAAGAAGCACATGCAACTTGGATCGTCGTTTGGGTTCAGCTCCCCCAACTCCCCAAGGAGTTTTATGATGGTACTATCTTAAAAAAATTGGAAACTCTATTGGATCTTTATTGAAACTTGATGCTTATACTAGCGCAACGCTAAGAGGAAGGTATGCGAGGCTATGTGTTCAAATCGCTTTACATGAACCAGTCACCACTCTCATTCAAGTCGGATCGCATCTGTAGAAGAATATCTATGAAGGTGAAGGGTTTTTATGCAAAGGATGTGGGAGATTGAAGCATACACAAATAAAATGTCCCTATCATCTAAGCAAAAAGGAAAACAACGTCAATATGGTGAACAAAGTACGATGGTGGCGCAGATACAGAATCACCAGAATGATGAGTGGCAGACTATTTCTTTTACAAGGAAAAAAAGGACAGATCGGAAACCTAGTCCAAATGAGTCACCACCAAAGTCAACAAAGAAACATAGTTAATCGGATCTACCATCATCTAGGCAAGCTAACACTGATTCAGGTATTAATGTTAATATTTTTGAAGCAGAGTCAGGTAAATATATCTCTAAAAATTAGATTTTAAATCTAAGAACTAAGATTTTATTAATACTAAGAAAAGAGACATTTTAAGTCTTAATTCTTCCACTTCCTCCTTTTAGGTTTCGTCAGGTCCGAAAATTCCACAACAAATGAAATCTGATTTAACTGGTATTGATCCTTGAAATACCCCTCTATTTAATAGGGTTCCTAATGTTCAACAAAATTATTCCCAAGCTTTTATTTCAAAAAACACTTTCTTTATTCTCCCTGAGACTGTTTGTCACGACCCAACCGGAGGGCCATGACGGGCACCCGGAGCTAACTAACCGAGCACCTCTTTTCATACTTTCATAATCATCTCTAGGTGAGCCACATGGCTAACTCATAATTACCATGCATCAATAACACAATTTCCATCGAACTAAGGTATAATTTAATATAAACGTCATCAACTATGCCCATGTATACACAAGCCGATAAGGCTATCAAAATGATATACAAAATATGAGCCGACAAAGCTGAGAGATATCTAGCTATACACATCTGTCTATGAGCCTCTACGAAGAGTATGTAAAATCATAAAGGCGGGACAGGACCCCGCCATGCTCATATATGTACACCAAAAGAATAATACCAACTATTGCAGCTCCGGATCAAATGGAGCACCTCTAGGCAATCACTGGTGAAGCAACCTAAAGATCTGGTCTGTCTCCCCGTCTACCTGCGGGCATGAACGCAACGTCCACAAACAAAAGGACGTCAGTACGAACAATGTACTGAGTATGTAAGGCATGAATAGTAACATGATAAGAGCATGAAGAATAGCATAAGATAAATGAATCATTTATACCTCATAACACCTCTTAAGACGTTCATCATGCTTAATCAACCTTTCACTAAAGAAAACATTCCATACATGTACATATAATGATACCATACCCGACCATGTAGGTTCGGTGTCATCCATACCCGGCCATAACAAGGCTCGGTGTTGTCCATACCTAACTGCAGTGGTGTGCGCGCAATAGATATCATATCCGGCCATATAAGCTCGGTGTCACAATATAGCTACATACATATATGACCTACATAAGTATCCGAGAGAAACATTACAACACTATCGGGTGACATAAAGTTGGTAAACCCCCGATTTCTATTATGGAATCACCATCATCATTATCATCATCACTATGAAGAGCTTTTACCAAAAGTTTCTCAAGAATATTGAAAGTCATGAACTTCTAGCATTTCTAGGAATAGAACATTGCGAATATCTTAGATGGCATCTTTAGAATTGAATTCATCATCATAATCGTTATCATTATCATCACAAAGAACATTGTCAACAATATCATGAGAATCTCGAGAATTATGAGCTTATAGCATTTATAGGAATAGGAATATTGTGGATCACGTATAGGTTCACAATAAGGAGACCATGCCTTTAGAAAGAAGGGTTAGCCTTACATACCTTTACGACTCTTTATTTACTTAACGTTCTCCTCCTAAGTCCGTAAAATCTACATTCAAGAGGATTCATACTAAGGTTAAGTCTTAAAAACACTCTTAAGTTCAAACTAGAATGATTGACGAGCTAACAAAATCTGGGCAGCACTTCCTCTATTTCATCGACTTCTACCATATTCCAAAACAACTCCCAAACAACAATAACAACATCCACAATATCATAATCAAGTAGTTATATTCAATTAAATCTCAAAACTCATTCTCATAGTCAATTTATATCAACAACTTCAACACAACCCTTTGTACACTTGCATACAACACTCCCTCGTCATCACTATTTCCCCTCATAACAAGATTATACTCAAAACATTCTGACAAGTATAACCCAAGTTAATTTACTACTCAAAATATCATCAAATCCATATTTGAACTTGCTCTTCCACTTTCTTCCCTCACTCAAGTTGTTCAAAGAACCAAGTATTCTTAATAACGTGAAATAGATATGAAAACTAACCTTTTATCATATAAGGATGAGCTTGGATCAATTTATTCCACTTGAATGAGACCCCAACTTCAACACCAAAGGAATTCTTGGATTCTACAAACCCTAGTGAGCCTCCCAACACTTGAATCTCTTGATTTTTGTCTCTTGATCTTTGATTTCACTTAGGTTTGGTTAAATATATTTGGAAGAAGGTTCTAGAGCTCTCAAGAACTTGGGAAATGTTGAAAATGAAATAAAATGAGCAAGGGTCGGGTATATAACTTAAAAAAAATCTGGGCCGACCCGAATTTATGGTCAACTTTACGGACCGTAAAAATTATACGGTCCGTATAATTGGACCATAAAATCCCACCAGTGGTTCACCCTTTTCTGGAATCAATTTACGATGGAGGTCAGCCAGATATACGGTCCGTAAAAATTATACGATCCGTATATCCAACCGCAAAACCCACTTTTCCCCAAAACATATTCTTCGTCAATTTGTTCAACCTTTAATCCTTCCAATACCTGCTAAACAAGAAGTTAACCCTTTATAACTATAAGATAAACTTGTCTATCTCATTTAACCTTGATAACCCCCGTATCCAAGACTAGAACAATTAACACACGACGAATCTCAAATTACAAAACCACGAGGTGTAACACTATTATGGATAATGACTTTAATGAAGAACATTCCATCTCTGACAGTCCAAATGTACAGAATCATAACTCCATCCAAACAGACCTTCTGATACAAACAAGGAAAAAGATTGAAAACTCTATGACACCTGGCCCTAACAGTCCCACACAAAAACCACATCCAAGGAAATTATTCCACCTCATCCATCAACCAATGGTTTTCACAAAACTGTCACGACCCAACCGGAGGGCCATGACGGGTACCTAGAGCTAACCTACCGAGCACCTGTTAACATCCTTCTCATAATCATATCTAGGTGGACCACATGGCTAACTCATATTTATCATAAATCATAAAGGACACGAATTCAACCAATATATGCATATCTATATAAACATCATCGACTATGCCCATATATACAAGCCGACAAGGCTGCCAAAATGATACACAAAATATAACCCGATGAGGTTATGGGACATCTAACTATGAACATCTGTCTACGAGCCTCTACCTGGAGTACATAATATCATAAAGACGGGATAGGACCCCGCCATGCCCAAGTATATACACAAAAGAATAATACCAGCTAAACTGCAGCTCTGGATCAAATGGAGCACTTCTATGCAATCGCTGACGAAGCAGCCTAGGGCTCTGGTCCGTCTCCCTCTCTACCTGCGGGCATGAACGCAGCGTCCATAAATAAAAGGACGTCAGTACGAATAATGTACTGAGTATGTAAGGCATGAATAACAACATAATAAGAGATATGGAAAGTAACATGAGATAAGAGAAATAACCTATACATCTGAATGCCTCTTAAGGCGGACGTCATGCATGCTTAGCTTAAAAAAAACATCTTATACATACATATATATAGTATATTGCCCGGCCATATAGGCGCGGTGTTATTATCATATCATCATCATCCCGCGTCCAGAATGATATCATAAGCTACCTATTGCAGTGGTGTGCAGGGATGGGCGTTCGGTTCTTCTGTTCGATTTTATCAAACTTCAGTTTGGCTATTTCAGTTTCGGTTTTTTGAAGGTGGACACTGAACACCGAACCAAACTAGTTCAGTTCGGCTCTTTCGGTTTCAATTTTTTGAAGTTTGGTTCGGTTCGGTTCGGTTTCGATTTTTTCAATTCGGTTTTTTTGATATGATATTAGAAACGATTCCATTTACACTAATTCATATTCTCAAAAGCAACAAAACATAAAACTAACAAATTAAAATCAAAATCAAACAAACAGAATACACAAGAACAGAAAACCATAGCCATAATATAGGATTACTAGGTGTTATATACATACAAGAAGAAATAATTAAGAAAACACATAAAGGACATACATTAATGCTAAAGACATATCCTAGTCACCTTTCTTTGTTAAGGATATTTGATTTTCTCAACTGAAGAGGAAAATTAGGGATACAAAAGCAAACGAGAGCTTATTATAATTGTTTTTTTTTGGGCTTAAACTATGGGTCTGGACTATTTTAATTTTTTTTGGGTAATGTATAAATTTCGATTCTTCGGTTCGGTTTTATCAAAGTTCGGTTCGGCTATTTCGATTTCGATTTTTTGAAGGTGAAAACCAAACACTGAACCCAACTAGTTCGGTTCGGTTCTTTCGATTTTGATTTCTTGAAGTTCGGTTTGGTCCAATTTTTTGATTTTCAGTATTTATGCCCAGCCCTAGTGGTGTGCACATCTACGTGCCTGCTCGGCCGACTATAGTGCGGCGCGGTGTGAGAAAATACATACATATATATAAAGCATACATGAGAGCCCAAATAAAATGTTACAATTCTATCAGAGTGACATAAGGTCGGTAAACATTCGATTATCATTATGGAATCTTCATCATCGCTATATCTCACCTTGAAAGAACAACTACCATAAGATGAGATCAACAACAATGAATAAAGTCAATAATCATGGAACAAGTTCAATAAAATCATGAGAACCTCAAGAGCTATAAGCTTTGGTATCTTTAGGTATAGGATCATCATCATCATCATCATAGAGAATTTATCAACAATATCATAGGAACTTTGAGAATTATGAGCTTCTAGCATTTCTAGGAATAGGGACATTATGGATATCATGTATAGGGTCACAACATAGGAATCATGCCTTAAAAAAGAAAAGGTTAGCATTAACATACCTCGCCGTCTCCTTAACTACTCAATGCCTATCCTCCCAAGCTCATAAATCTACATTCAAGATGATTCGCACTCCGAGTAAGTCATTAAAACGTTTATGTGGTTAAACTAAATTAATAAATGAGCTAACGAAAATTGGGCTGCATTTCCCCTTATATCTTCTATTTCCTCCAACTAAAAAATAACTCCCAAAACCACAATAAAAACATCAACAATTCCATAATCAAAAGATTACATTCCAATCATACTCAATCCAATCCCAAACTTCTTTTCATGAACAATCCATAACAAGAACTTCAATACAACCCCTTATACACTTGTATACCACACTTTCTCAACATCATTATTACCCCTCATAACAAGATTATACTCATAACATGCTAACAATTATGAGCCTGTTTGGATGGGCTTAAAATAAGCAGCTTATAAGCTGTTTTCAGCTTATAAGCTGCTTTGGATAAGCTAAGCTAAACGGGGCCAATTATTTTTTTGAGCTTATTTTATGCACAAAATGGCTTTAAGATGGCCAGCCAAACACTAAAAAAAGCTGAAAACAACTTATAAGCAACTTATAAGCCAATCCAAATGGGCTCTATAGTTTAAGTTAATTTGCAACTCAAAATATCATCAATTCATATTTGAACTTTTCCCCATAACTCTTTTCACTTTCTAAGCCTTGCTAAACCTTCAAATCAACTTAACATAAGAGATAAGATGAAAAACATACCTTGAATTTGAGGAATTTCAACTCACACACTTTGCTCCAAGACTTAATCCCCACAACTCTAAGTGAGACCAAGAACATCCAACTTCCATAAATTAACTTAGGTTTCAAGGTTGATCTTTTCTTGATTTGATTTGGAATGGTTTGGAGTGTTTATGGATGTTAAGGGAAGCTAAGAGAGAGATTAGGGATTTATTTTTGGGTGAAAATGATGCCCAAGTCGTGGGAAATGATTTTATAGGAAGTCTCCACTGACTTCCAAGTTTCTGGAAAAATTCGAGCAAAGTACGGGTTACTGTTCATCCCGTACTTCAAAGTACGGGTTACTGTTCATCCCGTACATTGGAGGTAAAAAAAACAAATTCAAAAATTTCAACTTTCTGAAAATTTCAGGTAAAGTACGTTCAAAATGTACGGGACGTACTTCACAGAAATGCGATCTGTCAATTTTATTAGAAAGAAGACTCGCCGAACTTCAATTTTCATAGGTCATGGATTCCGTAACTCCTCATATCCTAGGGGATATGCCTCTTTGAAGTTGGACCAAAAATCCTGTCCAAAATTCTGCCAAGTTTTTTCAAATTTTCAACAAACCTAATTTCTTCGATTCGCGTGATCCCGAAACCTTTAAATACTTATCTAAAACTTATTAAAAGTCTTCCTTAACCTTATAGGGGTATCATAGCCTCTCTGGACTCACGTTAATTTGTTTACCACAACACAGAAATTTACTGTTACACCTCGGCAATTTCGTGACGTTGCGTCGTGAATGGACTGACGTCGGTCAAGGCGGACATGAGACTTTCATGACAACAAGAGGGTGATTGGAAGCCTTAATGTATATACGATAAGATTTTTTTTAAGTCATAGGACTTGGCGAAACTAGGTTCGTCATGAAAGCGAAGCATAAGTTATGTTTGGGAAGGATTTCATGGTTATCGAACTAACGAATATTTAGTAAGGTCTTGATGAGGAGTTATAATGTCCGTTAGATCGTTAAGGATGTATTACATGAGTACCAAGAAGGTTCCATAAGGATTCGAGATCAAACGAAGCGACGAGAATGAAATCAAAAAAATTGGGGATTATACGGTCATATATACGGACCGTATATTTTATACGGCCCGTATACCTGGCCGTAGAACCCTTCCAGTGAAGGGTGGCTCTCTGGAGGAAACATACGGTCCAATGTACGAACCGTATAAATTGTACGATCCGTATAGTAGACCGTATATTTCGGGTCGGGTCCGAGTGTAATTTTTATATATGCACGGTTTTCTCTTCTTTTTCTCACTTCTCACTTCTCCAACCTTCCTAAAACCTCTAGAAACCTCTCCATATCACATTAATACATATCCAAGAAGGGAAATCAAAGATTAAACATCAAAAATTGGTAGAATCAATGGTGTGAATGCCTCCGAAGGGTTGATAGAAGTTGAGAATCTCTTTGGGATTGAAGTGGAGTTCTTCTCAAGTGAAGTATTCTCATCCAAGGACCATCTCTACATAATCAAAGGTGAGTTTTATGATTATTTCATGTTAATGAGGGTGTTGAGTAGTTGAAGAACTTGAATTAGAAACAAGTATGGAATATGAGCTTAAGTGTGCAAATAATGGTATGTTGGCTTGAAAGGTAATTGAGTTAGGATTTATGGTATGATATAAGTATAATCTTATTATAAATAGTACTAATGGTGTCGAGGAAGTATCATGTGAATGATATGCATGAGGTTATATCGTAGTTGTGGTTATGGAGGATCTCGGGGGATGAATTTGGAAGTTGAATAATGTTTAACTTGAGAGAATTTGCGTATTATGATATTATGGATGTCGTTGTATTGTTTGGGAGCTATTTTATTAGTTGAGGGAAAGTGGTTGGAGCAAACGAAATGCTGTCCAATTTTCGTTAGCCTTATCCGCTTTAGTTTAAGCTTAAGTGTACCTTCAACAATCTAACCTTCGTACGAACCCCTTTGTATGTAGAATCGTAAGTCGGAAGGAAAGCTTTTAGTCGACATCGTTAAGGAGGTACAAAGGTATGTAAGGCTATCCCCTTTTCTTTCAAAGGCATGATCCCTAAGTTCTGACTCCATACATGTCATTCATCATATTTTTATTCCTAGAAATGCCAGAAGTCCATAGTTTTTGAAGAATCTTATGATAGCTCCGATCCTAGAGATTTTTTAGCCTAAGTTTCTAAATGATTTCGTGACGTGACTGAGTGAGCTATAAAGCATATGGCCTCAGCTTATGTCTGAGTGAGCTATATAACTTATGGCCTCAGTTTATGTAATGGACCATTCATATATATATATATATATATATATATATATATATATATATATATATATATATATATATATATATATATATATATATATATATATATATAGGTCGACACTCCGAGAGAGCGCATTTTATTTGGGCTCTCATGCATGCTGCGTATATTATATGTATATATATATATATATATATATATATATATATATATATATATATATATATATATATAGGGGTATGGGGGATATATATAAACGCATAGCCATATATATATGTCGTATATATATATATATGATATCATCCCGGACGCGGGCTATATGGGTAATGAATCGGGCCGTACGTTCCACGGCAATATATCGGTATATGATGATATATGGATCGGGCTGCACGTTTCGCAGTAATACATGATATGATATTGTACGCGTATGCATGCATGACTCTGCCTTAAGAGGCAAGCAGTCACCGGTTATCTCCTTATCTTTATCCTATCTTCTTGTTTCCATGTTATTTATGATGCATGCCTTACATACTCAGTACATTGCTCGTATTGACATCCGTTTTCTTTTGGATATTGTGCTCGTGCCCACAGGTAGACAGGGAGATGACCCAGCTTCCTGAAGTTGGGGCTCGTGCCGGAGCACTTTCATAGACCGGAGGTGCAGTTTCTTTCGATATATTCTTTTTGTGTACATACTTGGACATGGCGGGGTCCTATCCCTCTTCTTGACTTCAGTACTTCAGTTAGAGGCTCGTAGATACTCGTATGTGGGTAGCAGAGGTGATGTGACCCTTGATGTATATTCTGTATATTATTCTTTTGTTGCCGTGAGGGCCTATGTATATATATATATATATATATATATATATATATATATATATGTGTGTGTGTGTGTGTGTGTGTATGATGTGTGGTGTCGGTATTCGGCTAAGACCGGTGTGCCGTCATGGCCCACTGGCCCCACGCGGGTCGTGACAAAAGTGGTATCGAAACGGAGTTTCGTCCTAGGGTGTGTCTACGAGCCGTGTCCAGTAGAATCTTATTTATGGGTGTGAAGCGCGCCACACTTATAAACAAGAGGCTGCGGGGCATTTAGGAATAATGACCGTTTTTCTTTTCATAGATCGTGCGATCGAGCCATAATGTTAGGTTTTCCTTATTCTAATTGTGCGTTATGATTTCAGCGATGCCGATAAGAATGAAGAAAATCCGCACGATATTAAATGTCGTCGGGGAAGGCACCAGCCGAGAGCCTCCAGCTGAGTTGGGACATAGCGAGGCTCAGAGTGCTACTCCCTCGCATGCCACTCCCACTCCTATCCCTCCAGCAGCAGAGGAGCATGAGAGGGCCCCAGCTCCTCCCCCTATTGCTCCAAATCAGGACTTACGAGATGTCGTTCGACATCGACCGGTTGTTGCCGCGCGAGCTCAGCGGTAGAGTGCGGGTCCAAGTGATAGGGCGACCAGTACCCGAGCCCGCGATTTCATGAGCTTAAATCCTCCAGAATTTTTCGGGTCGAAACCGGATAAAGACCCGCAGGGCTTTATTGATGAGATATTAAGGACGTTGAGAATTATTCACGCTTCTAATACCGAGTCCATGGAGTTGGCTTCGTATAGACTCCGGGACGTAGCGGTTTTATGGTATAACAATTGGATTTCTTCAAGAGGGGAAAACGCACCTCCCCCAAAATGGCAAGAGTTTGTGTATGCTTTTATTCGGCATTATTTGCCACCTGAGGTTCGTCGGGCTCGCGCAGATAGATTTCTGAATCTTAAGCAAGGGAATATGAGTGCCCGGGAATATAGCCTCCGGTTTAATTCATTGGCTAGATATGCTCCGGCCATGGTAGCAGACATGGGAGACCGGGTACATCGATTTGTGAGGGGCTTAGGGCCACACTTATTTAAAGACTGTTTGACGACCTTCCTCGGAAGGAGGAACAACAGCCAAGTATATGGGGAGAGCGAGATACGGACGGGAGAGACACGAAAAAAAATGACTAGATCGGCGGGTACGGCGGTGGTACGAGAGGAGGCCAGAGGTAGCAATATTCCAGATATTCGGGCCAGTCTACATCTAGTGTACCTCCTCGATTTGGGGGCCAAAATTTTAATCGTCCTATTTATTCTGGGCCGAGTCAGGGTTCAGAAGCTTTAGGTTCCCAATATCGTGGTGATTCTAGCCAGAGGAGACCGCCGGTACCATGGTGCTACATTCGGGTCAATGTCGCTGAGGTTTGGATGCTTGTTATGCCTGCGGTCGAGTTAGCCACATGATGCGTGATTGTCCAGTGAGGAGCGGCCAAGATGAGGCCCAACCCACAGGTTCAGCGGCAGGTTCTTCGTCGGTCGTGCGCTCCGTAGGGAAGGCTTCTCAGATTCCAGCGAGACGTGGCAGAGGCAGAGGAGGAGCCTCTAGTTCGAGCGGTCCCCAGAACCGTATCTATGCACTGACCGGATGACAGGATTTGGAGACCTCTCCCGACGTTGTGACAGGTATATTGACAGTATCTTCTTCTGATGTTTATGATTAATTGATCCGGGTTCTAACTTATCATATATTACTCCTTACATCGCCGGTCGTATCGGGATAAAACCCGAGCCAATCCAACCTTTTGAAGTGTCCACTTCAGTTGGTGATCCAGTGTTAGCCAGACAAATGTATAGAGACTGTGTAATTGTAGTGTGTGGCCGACACACTGTAGCTAATTTGATTGAATTGGAAATGCTGGATTTCGACGTCATTATAGGCATGGATTGGTTAGCTTCCTGTTATGCAAATGTAGATTGTAGGGCCAAGGTGGTCCGGTTTCAATTTCCTGGAGAACCAGTTATAGAGTGGAAGGGTAATACTGCATCTCCAAGAGGCAGGTTTATTTCCTACCTCAAGGCAGGGAAAATGATTGCCAAGGGCTACATTTATCATTTAGTTCGAGTTCATGACACGGAGGCAAAATCGTCGACTCTTCAATCTATTCCGGTAGTAAATGAGTTTCCAGACGTATTTCCGGATGAGCTTCCAGGTCTTCCACCGGAACGAGAGATTGAATTCACTATTAATGTATTACCGGATACTGAGCCAATATCTATCCATCCCTACAGAATGGCTCCTGCAGAATTGAAAGAATTAAAAGCACAGTTGAAAGATTTACTCGAGAAGGGATTTATTAGGCCAGTTCATTGCCATGGGAGCACTTGTCTTATTTGTAAGAAAAAAGATGGGTCTTTACGGATGTGTATCGATTATAGGCAGCTGAACAAGGTGGCGATAAAGAATAAATATCCGCTTCCGAGAATCGATGATTTATTCGATCAACTGCAAGGAGCCAAGTGATTTTCCAAGATAGATTTGAGGTCAGGATACCACCAAGTAAGAGTCAAAGAAGAAGATATCCCGAAGACGGCTTTTAGAACCAGATATGGTCATTATGAATTTCGGGTGATGTCGTTTGGCTTGACCAACTCTCTAGTGGTGTTCATGAACCTGATGAATGATGTGTTCAGACCGTTCCTGGATTTATTTATAACGTATTCATCGATGATATTCTGGCATACTCTAAATCAGAGGAAGAACATGCGGAGTATTTGCGTACTGTCCTTGAAATTCTTCGAGCTCGCAAACTATATGCTAAATTTTCAAAATATGAATTCTGGTTGAACTCTGTAACTTTTCTGGGCCACATCATCTCAGCTGATGGTATTCGGGTTGACACCCAAAAAATCGATGCTGTGAAGACTTGGCCAAGGCCTACGACACCTACAGAAGTCCGTAGCTTTCTGGGTTTGGCAGGGTATTACAGGAGATTTGTGGAAGGATTTTCCTCTATTTCAGCACCGTTGACGAAGCTAACACAGAAAGCTACTAAATTTCAGTGGACAGATGCTTGTGAGCGGAGCTTTCAGGAGCTGAAAGACAGGTTGACTTCAGCCCCAGTCCTAACACTTTCGGAAGGATCAGAAGGTTATGTGGTGTATTGTGATGCCTCTGGTGTCAGGTTGGGCTATGTATTGATGCAACACAACAAGGTCATTGCCTATGCTTCTAGGCAGCTACGAAAACATGAGAAGAATTATCCGACCCACGAACTTGAATTAGTTGCGGTCATTCACGCTCTAAAGATATGGAGGCACTATTTGTATGGTGTCCATGTGTACATCTACACGGATCACAAAAGTCTTCAATACATTTTCAAGCAAAAGGAATTGAATCTGCGTCAGAGGCGATGGTTAGAACTATTGAAGGACTATGACGTGAATATTCTATACCATCCTGACAAAGCACTGATACTCTCAGCCGTAAGTCTATGGGTAGTCGAAGTGATGTTCCGCCAGAAAGGAAGGAATTAGCTCGTGAGCTCCACCAAATGGCTAGCTTAGGAGTTCGCTTAATGGATTCGGGCAACACAGGAGTCAATGTTCCTATTCCAGCTGCTTCATCCCTAGACACAGAAGTAAAAGGGCGTCAATACGAGGATTCCAAATTGAGGTATTATAGAGATGTACGTTTCCAAAAAGAGAAGTCACCATTTGAGATTTCTGCAGATGGGATTCTCAGGTACCGAAACAGGTTATGTGTTCCGAATGCTGCGGGACTGCGTTGTCAGATTCTGGAAGAAGCTCATTACTCACGTTATTCCATTCATCCGGGAGCGACGAAGATGTACCATGACCTCAAACTGATGTATTAGTGGGAAGGAATGAAGAGAGATATAGCTGAGTTTGTGGCTCAATGTCCGAACTGTCAACAGGTAAAAATTGAGCACCAGAAACCAGCAGGCCTCTCGCAAGAAATGGAAATTCCAATCTGGAAATGGAAGGCGATCAACATGGATTTTGTGGGTGGATTACCTCGTTTTCGGCATAAATATGACTCCATTTGGGTAATTGTTGACAGGCTCACGAAATCAGCACATTTTCTACCGGCCAGATCTGCATATTCAGCAGAAGACTATGCTAGATTATATCTCAAAGAGATAGTGCGGCTTCATGGCATTCCTATATCTATTATTACTGACAGAGGAGCACAATTTACAGCTAAATTCTAGAAATCCTTTCAAGAAGGATTGGGTACTTAAGTAAAATTCAAAGACCTCGCATTCCACCCATAAACGATGGACAAGGCGACGCACTATTCAAATCTTAGAAGACATGCTGCGGGCTAGCGCATTAGACTTTGGTGGTAATTTGGAGGATCATTTTTCACTTATTGAATTTGCATATAATAATAGTTATCATGCCAGTATTCAGATGGCCCCTTATGAAGCCTTATATGGGAGGAAGTGTAAGTCGCCTATAGGATGGTTCGAAGTGGGAGAGACACAATTAATAGGCCCAGAATTGATCCAACAAGCGGTTGAGAAGATTAAACTTATCCGAGATTGGTTGATAACGGCCCAAAGCCGCCAAAAGTCTTATGCGGACAATCGCCGTAGGAATTTGGAATTTTAGGTCAATGACTGGGTATTTTTGAAAGTATCTCCAATGAAAGGGATAATGAGATTTGGTAAGAAGGGTAAGCTTAGTCCTCGATACATTGAGCCCTACAAGATTGTACGCAGAGTGGGCCAAGTAGCTTACGAATTGGACTTACCCCCAGAGCTGAACTCGTTTCATCCAATCTTCCATATATCAATGCTTCGTAAATGTGTTGGAGATCCGACCAAAATAGTACCCGTAAGCGACATTCAAGTCACTGGAAAATTGGCTTATGAAAAAATGCCTGTTGCCATACTAGATAGACAAGTGCGAAAGCTTAGAAACAAAGAGGTAGCTTCAGTCAAAGTCTTATGGAGGAATGATAACAGAGAAGAGATGACTTGGGAAGCAGAAGAAGCTATGAAGTTTAAATATCCGCATCTATTTCCACCCCCAGAGGAGACTCAAGGTGAAACATCGGTGCTCCCAGGTATGAAATGTTTTATTTTATTACTTTTGGGTCACGTGTGGCCATATTTCTTATTGTTGATGTTGTATCCCTGTGTGGCGATGTTATTTTAGGTTGCTGTGACAGGATGGTAGTGCCAAATTACAGGGGAAACTCTAGAAAAATTTTCGTAGGATTCCCGAGAATTTAAGACGAATGTTCTTAGGGGGGGGGGGGGGGAGAATGTTACACCTCGGCAATTTCATGTCGTTGCGTCGTGAATAGACTAACGTTAGCTAAGTTGGACACGAGGCCTTCACAACTGCAAAAGGGCGATTGGAAGCCTCAATGTATATACGATAAGATTTTTTCTTTAGTCATAGGACTTGGTGAAACTAGGTTCGTCATGGAAGCGAAGTATAAGCTATGTTCGGGAAGGATTTCATGGTTATCGAACTAACAAATATTTAGTAAGGTCTTGAGGAGGAGTTATAATGTCCGTTAGATCGTTAAGGATGTATTACACAAGTACCAAGAAGGTTCCATAAGGATTCGAGATCAAACGAAGCGACGAGAACGAAATCGAAAAAATTAGGGATTATACGGTCATATATACGGACCGTATATTTTATACGGCCCATATACCTGACCGTAGAACCCTTACAGTGAAGGGTGGTTCTCTGGAGGAAACATACGGTCCAATGTATGGACTGTATAAATTATACGATCCGTATAGTGGACCGTATATTTCGGGTCGGGTCCAAACTCTATTTTTATATATGCACGGTTTTCTCTTCTTTTTCTCACTTCTCACTTCTCCAACCTTCCTAAAACCTCTAGAAACCTCTCCATATCACATTAATACATATCCAAGAAGGGAAATCAAAGATTAAACATCAAAAGTTGGTAGAGTCAAGGGTGTGAATGCCTCCTAAGTGTTGATAGAGGTTGAGAATCTCTTTGGGATTGAAATGGAGTTCTTCTCAAGTGAAGTATTCTCATCCAAGGACCATCTCTACATAATCAAAGGTGAGTTTTACGATTATTTCATGTTAATGAGGGTGTTGAGTAGTTGAAGAACTTGAATTAGAAACAAGTATGGAATATGAGCTTAAGTGTGCAAATAATGGTATGTTGGCTTGAAAGGTAATTGAGTTAGGATTTATGGTATGATATAAGTATAATCTTATTATAAATGGTACTAATGGTGTCGAGAAAGTATCATGTGAATGATATTGTTATATCCCGTATTTTGAACAACGGGACAATCCGAGTTAACTACGATAAGTTAGGGACAAGACTATTCCGGGATACGAAGTAGAGATTTTTTTTTGTTTAAAAGCATAAGTTGTGTATGATTTTATTGGCATGAAAATATTGAGAAACATTTGGGGTCAAAAATTTATGGAAATTGTTTATTTTAAAATGAAAAGAGAAATAAAAAAATAGGGGCATGGCCGGTCACCTTTGGTGTGGGCCAAGGCCCGCATGGATGATAAATATATGTATTAAGATGACAATTATCTCATTCTTCATCTTCTTCACTACTTGGAGAATAATCGAAACTTTGAGAAGCCAAGCAAAAGGCCATTCGGCCAAGAACAAAGAAATTCGAAGACCCGAGAAATAACCATCGACAAATTTGTTTCTTAAGCATGTGGTGGTTGAAGGGTCCTTATTAACGTGGGAGTGTTGTTGGGATCAATAGACCACTCGTTTTTCTCATTCACCATCCTAGCTAAGTTGTGAAGTTGTGAAGAAAAGGTAAGGTTTAATCTTGTTTTTATATGTTATGGACGGTTTATGTATGTCGTAGTATGTAAATATGGATGAAATTCATGAAAAATTACATGTGGGAGTGAAGCCGTATGCATGGCTTGTAGCCGTGCATATGTAGTGTTGTGTGGGAGTAATGGATTAAATTCTATCTATCATGTTTGGTTGTTGTTGTAGTGTGTTGGAATGGATGAGAATCATCAATATGTGTATGTGTAGGGATGGCCGAATATAGGTTATGTTAGGTGACAAAGAATGGATCAATTCTATTTGGTGTTCTAGTTGTTGTCATTGTGAGTTCTATAATGAAAAATGAGAGTTTAATGATCTAAGTGGAAGTTGTAATTGATGTGGGACGTTTGGCACCTTAATGTGAATCTTATGTAATTTTTGTATTTATGGAAATGACATTGTTAAAGTGTGGATTGTTGGTGTAATTCATGAATTTGGGAGAGAGGAATGTGTGTTGTGTTGTTCTCGGGTTTGGGGTGATTTTCGGGTGAGTTGGTATATTGTTTGGGTTGTTTGAAATATTGTGCGAATTGTTTAAAGTGTTCTTGAATATTGTTTGAAGGGCTTCGGATTAGTAATTAAACGTATGAGCGTTGATGTTGGCTTGAATGTAAGTAGTTGAATTGAATATAATGAATGTTGTTGACTTATGTAAAAAGAGCTACTAACGTTAGAATGCGTTTTGAATTGACTATTGATGTTGTTAGTTTGGTTGTTGGTGTTGTTGTTGATGAATTTGGCCGAGTTGAATTCTCAGGGTTGTTGTATTTAAAGGGGAAATGCTGCCCAAATTTCTGTAGAATTTGGTGTTCAGTTGGAATCGGGTTCCTAAATGTCTTTAGCTAATGTTGGTATTAAATGGTGTATTGTAGATCTTGAGAAGTTCGTGACGTAAGTTTGGATTAGCGTCGAGAGCAGACGAGGTATGTAAAGCCCAATCCTTCTTTCTTTTGGCATGTCCTAGTGTTAAGTAGGCTATGATACGAGCCTCGGGGTAATTCCATTCTTACGATCCGAGTTTGTATATGATTCTTAATCTCCTCTTAATGTTGGTCCCCTTAATGTATTTAAATTAAGATCCTTATGTTTTATATGAAAGGTTTTCAAAAGTTGCATAAAGGGATTTCATGTTTAAAAGATTCTGTAACTACGAACGACCGTAACTTCCGTAGACGAGCTCGGATCGCCCCGAAACGTTCATAGGAGATTCCATTAGGCATAACATCCCCCAACTTTCATAGGCGGGCTCGGATGGGGTTGATACCCGTCCGTGGCCCCGAGACTTTTCTATGTTCGTTTCTAGCGACTTTCGGAAAGGACTTAGTATGACTATCACCTTAACTCCCGAGTTTGGATTACTTATTACCTATTGAGTCTATGATAATTATTTTATGCATAAGGTTACTCACGACTACCGCATCGTGCATATGATTGTTACATCCTTCGCATGAGTCCGGGGCGTTATGTTCGTGCGCACTATGATATATTCGGAGTATGATGTGTCGGTTCGCCGAACCTCGCTAGAGGCGGGTTCCGTTTATATTTGGCGTTATGATGTGTTATGGCGTTATGATGTGCTATGTGATATGTCGGGTTCGGAGATATGAAATCTTGGGTATGATGTGTTATGGCGCCAATGACGGATGGGCGACCATAGTTCTAAGCCCCACGCATGATTTGTATTTTTAAATTAAGTATTTTGACATTTTGCATATTGTACCTATTTTTATCTATTATTTCGATTATGATTTGTTCTTGTATTTCTTGCTTTGCATACTCGGTACATATTCAAATGCTGACCCCCTTTCTTCGGGGGGGCGTTTCTGCACGTTTCATGCCGCGAGTGTCGAACGCCCGGTTGGTGATCCGCCAGCCTAGGACACCTACTGCTATTGGGAGTGCTCAGCAAGTCGGAGCCTACATTTTGGTATATATTCTTCCGTTGCATATGTATATATTCATTCAGGGGTACGGCGGGGCCCTGTCCCGTCATATGATTCTGTTGTTCCGTTTAGAGGTCTGTAGACATGTATGTGGGTTATGGTTATTTCTGTATAGATGTGTTCGTATGTTTTATGTTTGGGCGGTCCCATTCGCCGTGGCAGCCTTGTCGGCTGCATATGCGTATATTCGATATGTTATGTACATTATGACAGCCTCGCCGGCTTTTGTGATATATGTTTGCCCTTGTGCGATAATCTGAGGCTATGTGTGACCATTTGTATTGAATGCGAGTTTAGTATGTTGGATTCGAGTATCGGGTGCGTATGAGTGTCCGGGCTCGGACACTAGTCATGGCCTACGGGGTTGGGTCGTGACAAAAGTGGTATCAGAGCGGTTCGTCCTCGGAATGTGTACAGACCGTGTCTAGTAGAGTCCTGTTTATCGGTGTGTTGTGCACCACATCTATAAACAGGAGGCTACAGGACATTTAGGATGTTATCTTTCCTTCCGATCTTAGATCGTGCGATAGATCTGTATTATTAGGATGGTTCCTTTCTAACGAATTGTTATGTTTTAAGCGATGCCTCGAAGGAAGGCCACAGGGCCCGGGCGGGCAAGTGTCGACGAGCGGGGAGACCGAGTCGAGCCCGAGAGTTACTAGGGCTCGTGCGGGCGCGACCTCGAGGTTGTGCCCCCGACAGCCATTTTTGCTACACCGCCACTATCAGAGGGACTTGGAGCAGCAGCAGCTGCCCGGGGGTCGGCTCCACCGCCAGCTCCCGAGGTTCGAGTGCCTGAGCCTCCAGCTCCTCAGTCAGGGGCGGAGGATAGGGCTATGAGAGACGGACGCGGTTCAGCTGCTCACTAGATTGGTGGCGGGGCAGGTTCACGGACATGGATTAGGAGATGATCATGCGAACAGACGTGACAGGTCGTAGGGCCGCTGTTTCTTTGGACTTATGGTCCGCCGAGTTTTCGGGTCAAAGCCCGAGGAGGACCCCCGGGAGTTCGTCGGACGAGTGCGGCGTACGTTGCGGTTGATTAAGGCTTCCGAGACCGAGTCCGTCGAGTTTGCGTCGTATCGGTTGTATGATGTAGTTGCTAACGAGTACGAGTCTGGGAGGTTGTCGAGGCGGGTGCTCCTCCGGCGGTGTGGGCGAGTTTACGAGAGGCCTTTCTTGGTCATTTTACGACCTCCGGAGACGAGGCGAGCCGGGGTCTGATTTTTACATTTGAGCGAGGGCGGCGGGGAGGTGTCGGGAGTATAGCCTTGAGTTTGATTCTTTGGCTAGGTACGCGCCTACTATTGTGGCTGACATGGCTGACAGAGTGCACCAGTATGTGATGGGGCTAGATAGTTATTTGATCGATAGCTGTATGGCGATGGCCTCTCAGCCCGTATTATTGCACGGGTACATTGCCTAGGGTATGGAGGATCCGAGCGCCGGCCCAACGAAGGTATGACGGGGAGCCGACAAGGGGCTAGATCGGCGGATACTGAGATCTCGAGATTTTTCGGCCTTCACGGCGGATACCGACATAGCCGGAGTTGCTTATCCCGTATTTTGTATGTCGGGGATAAAAAATAAAGTTAAGGACAAGGTTATTTTTTTTCCGGTTTTGTTAAGAATGCATAAGTTGCATATTTATCTTTTATTGGTATGGAGCATTAAGGGTAAATTTGAAATAAGGAAAAACTAGGGGCTAAAAGTTGGAAAAAAATTCGCCAAATGGCCATTATGGCCGTGGAGACGTGGGGCCCTCTTCCCCCTTGGTTGGCCAAATTTAATTAGCTCAAATTATGAGGGGTACTTGTGTTCATTTTATATTTGTAGGGGCCAAGTATATATATAATATGGATGACCAAGCTAGACACAATTAGTCATCATTTTCACCCTTAGAAGTTTAGAAACTTGGAGAAAAAAAGAAGGAGAGCATTCGGCCAAGGGCATAGCCGAGCAAGGTCCAAAAATTTTCATCACAAAAATTGTTTTCTTCTAGCTTTCCTACTAATTGGAAGGTCCTTATTAACGTGCTTAAAAATTGATCATCATGTTGTTGCTTCATAATTTAAACTCACGTTGATAGATATATTTCGTATTTTTGTACGTCGGATTATTCGCAAGCTGCGGTGGGGCCCACACATTGAGATTTTTTTTGGAAATGCGACAATTTATATGAATCACATATGTGAAATTAAGCATAACTCAAGAAGGAGCCTTGAGCCAAATCAAAGTGGAAGTCCTCCAAGCAAATATTTTTAAGTAACGTTTTCGGGTGAACTGACTTCGAGGGGCAGAAACGGTATTATAAGTGTGGAATTTGGAAAAATACCAAAGATAAAAGTTGTATATAATTGAATTAGCTTTCCAACTATAGGTTGTGGGCCCACAGGTGACGTCGGGATAAGGATATAAGGTCATTTTAAGGCGGAAAGGTCAGTGGGCTAGGCCCAAACCGGGCCCAATCAGGTTAGGCCCATGACCCATGCCTATTTAAGTGAAATTTCAGCCCTTTCCTCTCATTTTTCAGACCAAGAACACCAGAAAATTCTGTAAAGAGAGAGAGAGCCTTGGAGAGAAGAAAAACCAATTTTGACCAAAATCGAGCCTAGAATTAAAGCCCATGAAGAGAAAAGTGTTGTCTGTTTGCGTTGTCTTCAATTTGAGCTAAAAATCAACCAAGGAGAAGAGTGATAATGTGGGGGGATGCATGATTAAGGTATGAATACGGTTCCTTTTCATTATTAACGAATTTATTTAGAATTTTAACGGATTAGCACGGAGGGAGTAGCCTAATAAATTCGTTTGTTGGTGTTGTGAATTATGGAAGGAGATTTGAAGAGAATTTTGGATGAAAATAAATGTATTTAACTTATAAAATGTGAAGGCTGTTGTTATTGATGTTGTTCATATGAATTTCAACTCCTTTACGAAAATAAAATTATTAAATAGTTATATCGCAAATTTGGTTGGTTGAGAAATTTAGAAGACAGTGTGCGGGCTGTTTTATGGCATACGTCGGTATTGGAAATGATGTTAATACTATTGGTATTGTTATTGATGTTGTTGGTTACTGAATTGAGAATTCGGGCTAGGCATATAAACAGGGGAAATGCTGCCCAAATTTCTGTAGACAAATGCCAACTTAGGATTGAATTCCTAAGTGCCTATAGCTAATTGTCACACCCCGATCTCACTAGGGTGTGATGGGCACTCGACAACCCCAGCCGAGCGAACCCACGGACTCTTTCTACGTACTAATTTTTTTTGAAATCTCTACATCAAGTATACACAAGGTTGTTGAAATATTCCTTTGTTGCTTTAGAATCGAATAAAATATGTAACTACACGAACTTGTATCGTAATACAAGGCGACTCCTAAAACCCACGACTGCTATGCGCAAAGTCTCTAAACGCTGATCGAAATCCTGGCACGTGTGCTATGGCTCGGCTACCTCCGGGCCAAATGGAGCTTGCCAACTTCGCTGGAACATCTTCTATCACGGCTTCCTCCGTCTGGGTGTACACCAAATGGCATGAACGCGACCCCGAAGAAAGAGGGGTCGGACGATGTCTTGAGTATGTAAGACATGAACAGTAACAACATAGTAAGAGTTGTAAAGCATATTACGCGTAAAACGGTAACCTGTGCAGAGTAATAACTATATGGTAATATAGACAGTATCATAGGATAAAGGAGTAACCTGTACATGTGAGTGCCACTCAGGGCGGAGGCCATGCATGCCTAGCTTTTCCTTTTTCTGAACACAGTGTTTTTATTTTTATTTTGTACATAGAAAACAGATGCTTTTCGGAAAACAGTACTTTTTACTCACAGTTACAGACGCCGAATTCATCGGCTCTCCCAACCCCCTCCCCAACAGTGTCCCAAGTATATCAGATTATATATATATATATCACAGAACAGACGCCGCGTACGGCTCTCCCATAAATCCCGCGTCCGGGCATCCCGCGTCCGGGATGATAAGCCAGCTGAATCAGGTGGACACAGTTGCCCTCCCCATTCCCCACATATACAGTGCACACATATACATTCATCAATATCAAGTATTATATACATTATCATATAAACAGCATGCATGGGAGCCCAAGGAAAGTCATGTGTCTATCGGAGTGACGTAAGGTCGGTAGCCTCCGATTACATTATGGATTGACCGGGATCGCTTTGTCTCACCTTGAAGGAACGAGTATTTTGAGGCGAGACTATCGATGAAAAGCAACATCATGAACAACGTAGAATAGGGTCGCAGGACAGTATTTCGTGTACTTTGGAATCTTAGGAAAACAGTCACCATACTTTTTCTTATCTCTAGCATCATCACTATCATCATAGGACCACAACCGTTGTCTTAGTCTTTAAGGCTTTCAATATTATGAAACTTGGTTTGGAGAACAATGAAAATTTTGGAAAACACTTGTAACCTTTCGGGAAGGAAAATCATGTCTTGGGACCAATGGTTTAGTTAGAATATCTATCGTTATAATCACCAAGAACTTTCATTGACTATAATACAGAAATAAGCCTAATGGAACAATAGGAGGAAATTCGGGAATAGTGGGCCCGCCTCGGATCAAATGAGGCGGCATACACCATTTGAGTATAATACGTTTCGTGTCATTACTTATGAGGGTTTTAGGATGGTCGGGTGTGGTTCGTACAAGTTCTAGGTGTTTAGGAAGCTTTTCCAGCATTCCGCACAAGTTCTAGTTCAATTCTACTGAATGAATAGTAACAGATTTCAATCTTGGTTTTCTAGGAAAGGAATTATCCCCAAGGCCCGTGTTCAAGCCTACTACGTCTATGACATGCCATAGAAAGAAGGTAAAGTCTTACATACCTTTTCCGCCTTGTACGCCGCTCCAAATGTAGCTTCCAATTTCGCCAAAATCTACAAATTGGTCACATATACCAAATAGTGATTAGAACCTTTAGGAATTAAACCTTAGTCGACACTTGCTTCAGAAATTTCGGCAGCATCTCCCCCGTAAATACGTAAGTCCCCAAGAATCTATCTTGGCTAATTTTCAATAAACAACAATCCCAGGGAATTCAACCGGCAAACTAACAACAATACCAACAATCTTATCAGCAACATTCCATTCGTATACCATTCTATTTATTTCAATTTACTCCACTTCATCCCCTAACCATTAAATCCTCATTTTCCATCATGGAATCCATATCTTCAACAAGTGAATACTAAATAAAATAAACTCATTATATTTACACAACATGGCCCTACCTCATTACATTCGAATCACGTATTTCCATAATTCTTCCATATTTTCTACACATTACAACAACAACCAATACATGACATAAAATTAATTTAATTTCTCTACACCCAAGTCTGCACATACACGGCCCACATACACACTACATCTTCTCATGAGTTTCATTCACTTCCACATATCACAATATGCATGGACCATCTATAACCACAACAATCAAATTACTAACTAATATTAATTCATCAACTTCACTTGACCACAAATACATGTATTCGACTGACATGCAACACATATTTCTTCATGTTTCATCCATTTCTTCGACCTATACATACACCAAACATTCATAACACTTACAAGGAAGTTGTTTCTTACCTTTTCAATTCAACTTCTCTCTTGGTTAAAGTCATGAACTTGCAAACATGAATGGTTTTCTTGCTCCAAAAATTATACCATGTTGTTTAGGACCTTGACTTACTTGGAATACTAGAAGGAAATAATTTTTCTTGATCACTTCCATGGCCTTATTTTTTTTTTTTTGGGCCTTGGCCGAACCTCCCTTTCTCACCCTCTTCATCTTTTTTTTTTTTTTTTTTTTTTTTTTTTGTTCTTGTCTTGAATTGGAAGATGAATCTCTATATATATATATAAGTGTCCAAGCATGTGAGGGCACATGCCCCCTCTCTCGATTTCTTTTCTTTTTCTTTTATTTTCTAGAATTCTCTCCCTTTTTTTCTTGAAATTTCCTTAAATAAAAGATGACTTCCTTGTCATCATTTTCATCCCTTTTCGGCCACATGGCCTTTTCAAGACATTTTTTTGATTACTCGCGAAATGACCATTTTGCCCCTCGACTTTTCTAAATATTACCATTTTGTCCCTATCCTTCCACATTATTCCCACGGCCACATTTTGCGAATTTCTCTTCTTGCCCTTAGCCTTGCTCAATATTCCATATCAACAATATTCGCTAAAATATTAACAACACAATTGCGCATTAAAATAGTTTTGGGAAGCGATCTTACCTTCCACATTCCACGACTTCTTCGAAATGTCCGAGCGCACGAAATACGGGCTATAACACTAATGTTTGGTATTTATTGACGTATTGTAGATCTTGGGAAGCCTGAGACTTGAGTTTGGATTAGCGTAGGAAGCGGACGAGGTATGTAAAGCCTAACCTTTCTTTCTTTTGGCATGTCGTAGTTGTGAATAGGCTATGATACGAGCCTCGAGGTAACTCTACTCTGGTGATCCGAGCATGTCTATGATTCTTTTTCGCTTCTTGATATTGTATTTTTAATGTAATCAAATTATGGTCCTTATGTCTTTTGTGTGATTGGATTTCAAAAAGTTTCATAAAGAAATTTTGTGTAAAAAAGTTAACACGTAACTCGAACGTCCGTAACTTTCACAGTAGGGCTCGGATCGCTTCGATATGTTCGTAGAATGTCCTAAAGTGAATAATGTTCGTAACTTTCCGAGGCGGACTCGGATTGGTTTGACGTATGACTATGATCCCTACGGTTCCTTAATATGCTTATAATATTTGATATGTTTTCGAAGTAGTGTCGAAAGATATTTGAGGTAACTTTTGTCCGATTTTTCAAATGACGATTATATTTAGATTACTTCATTGAGTCTCTGAAAATGATTTATGTGCATATAGTTTCTCACTACTCTGCTCGTGCGAGCTGTTGCTACTTCCTTCACTGCCTCCCGGGCCAGGGCATGTATTCGTGCAACTCTATTGCATTGTTCACCGCGTCCCTCACTAGAGGGCCAGGGCACGTTATATATATATATATATATATATGATGATATGGGGGAGGTGGCCAGGATGGCATATGATAACCGTTCACCGCGTCCCTCACTGGAGAGCGGGGGCACGTTATATGTGTATGCGTACGATGATTTTACTTACGCGTCCCTCACTAGAGGGCCGGGGCACGTTATATATATGCATATGTACAAGATGATTTTTCACTTATGTTTCTAAGTTCCATAATGAATTTGACATTACGTTGACATGCATGATTTATGTCCCAAAGGCAAGCCTTATGATTTTCTACATTCATATTTCGGTATGATCTGTTACGGTATTTCATGTTTACATACTCGGTATATTCCGTCTTGACCCCCTTTCTTCGGGGGTTGCGTTTCATCTTCTTGCGAATACGGCGGGGTAGTTGAAGACATTAGTAAGAGATGTTCCAGCTGGATTGGCGAGCTTCTCGTTTTTCCTAAGTTTGCGCTGGAGTCGAGTATATGTGTTATGTTATCTTGGATCATGTTAGAGACTTTGCAGACAGAGTCACGTGTATGATATGTCAGTTTTGAAAGCGGCTCCATAAGCCGATGTATTGTTATGCATTATAATTACAGATTTTATTTGATTTAAAAAGATGAAAAGCATGTTCGTTTCCTGCAAAACTTTCATTATATATTCGTATTTATGATTTACGGACGACATGATTATGAGTATAACGGGGTAGGTTGTGGCTAAGTAAGGGGCGCCCCCCCCT
>NW_026727166.1:0-34885 GCF_029784015.1 Lycium ferocissimum | reverse complement strand
ATCTTGTGTTTGATGTGCGACGGGGATACGGATATTTGAAACTTTTACGGTGTTATCGTGTTATGGCGCCATCGACAGGAGGGCGACCATATTTTCTGTGCCCTATGCATGATTCGTATTTTTAAAGTACACATTTTGATATTTTGGAAATGCATTTATTTTCTGTACCTCTATTTCGATTACGACTCAGATTTGTATACTACATTTTCTGCTTTGCATACTCAGTACATATTTCGTACTGACCCCCTTTCTTCGGGGGCTGCGTTTCATGCCCGCAGGTACAGACGCACAGTCAGGCGACCCACCAGTTTAGGACACCTTTATCTGCTGTTGGAGTGCTCCTTTTTCTCCGGAGCCCATATTTTGGTATATATTCGTTCGTTGCATTTGTATGTACTTATTCAGGGGTACGACGGGGCCCTGTCCCGTCATATGATTCTGTCTGTCTGTTTAGAGGTCTGTGGACATGTGTGTGGGTTATGCCCATTCTGTACAGTTGTGTGTGTATGATATATGTTCTGGGCGATCCCATTCGCCGTGGCAGCCTCGTCGGCTTGCATTTGTATATGTTTTGGGCCGATGCGCCATTTGATAGCCTTGCCGGCTTTGATATATATTCGGTTGTGTTTGAGATTTGTTTGAGACAGTTTGATATAATCTGAGACAGCGTTTGATATTTATGTCCGTATAAGCCATCTGTTTGCGACTCGGATTTATGAATGTGTTTGGGTGCCCAGTTCGGGCACTAGTCACGGCCTACGGGGTTGGGTCGTGACAACGTAGTCAACTTCTCTTTCAGTAACTGGAAGCTTCATTCGCAGGCATCAGTCCACTGGAACTTGGCTACCTTCTGAGTTAGCCTTGTTAAAGGTGCTGAAATCGAAGCAAACTTTTCCACGAACCTCCTGTAATACCCTGCTAATCCGAGGAAGCTACGTACCTCTGTAGGTGTTGTAGGTCTAGGCCAATTCTTTACGGCCTCAATCTTCTGGGTATCCACCCGGATGCCATCAGCTCCAATAATATGTCCCAAGAATGCCACTGAAGTCAGCCAGAACTCACATTTAGAAAATTTAGCATACAATTTCTGAAGCCGGAGTACCCCAAGTACCGTCCTCAGATGATCTGCGTGCTCTTCTTCTGACCGAGAATAAACCCGAATATCATCGATAAATACAATCACGAACATATCTAAGAACGGTCTGAATACCCGATTCATTAGATCCATAAATACCATTTGGAGCATTAGTCGACCAAAAGACATCACTCTGAATTCATAGTGCCCATATCGGGTCCTGAATGCTGTCTTTGGAATATCTGCCTCACGTACCCGCACCTGGTGGTAGCCTGACCGCAGGTCTATCTTCGAGAAACATTTAGCACCCTGCAACTGGTCTGTCACACCCTTAATCCGATAGGGTGTGATGGGCACTCGACCCTTACCTAGGGCCGAGCGAACCCGCAAACTTTCGTAATACTCATAATCATACTGGGCCCGCAAAACATGATATATCATACACACGACACTGTCTGCAAAGTCTCTACCATAACTTTAGACACCATACAAAAGCACTCAGACTCGGCAGCACTCCGGAGGAAATGGAGCTCGCCAATCCGGTGGAACATCTTCTCGCTAACATCACCTACTCATCGTGGGTACTGCGCATGGCATGAAACGCAGCTCCCGAAGAAAGGGGGTCAGTACGGAATATGTACTGAGCATGTAAAGCATGGCATACAGAAAACGAAGTCATAACCGAATAAGGAGTACAGAATGTGCACAATAGCCAGAATACCAGAGTGCTTACATCTGACATACAAATCAGGCCTAAGAGATACAAAAGACAAAGATGATAATCAGAATGTCAAAATGCTTCTCTTTCTTTTGAAAAACATTTCTGTCTCATACACACGGAAAATCAAACACATCATATGAGCTGACATTGACCGAATGCCGAGGAACGTACGACCCGATCCATAAATAATACGATAATGCCGAAGAACGTACGGCCCGATCCATATATAATATAATAATGCCGAGGAACGTACGGCCCGATCCATATATAATATAATAATGCCGAGGAACGTACGGCCCGATCCTTATATAATATAATAGTCATAAACATACCGTACCCAGCCCTCTAGTGAGGGACTCGGTAAATCAAATCATATCGTCATATTATCACATATCATATCACATATCATATCGTATCGTATCATCAGATCTTCACATATCATATAATATCACATACGGTCGCCACTCTATCTGGGCGCCACAACACATCATACTTCGGAATATTGTATACCTCCGAACACATCATACTCCGTATCACATCATATATCATATCACATCATACTTCGGAAAACACATCATACTTCGGAATCACATCATACTTCGGAATATAACATAGTGCGCACGATAACATACCGGCCCGGGACTCGGCGAAAGAGGTAATAACAGAATGCACGAGCAGAATCGTAGGAAATCATATGCAATGCCAAACATTCACAAAGACTCAATAGAGTAATCAAACAGACTGTTATTTATAAGCCAAAACAGTAGTCAAATCAGACTTTCTTCCGAATATCACTCGGGAACATATGTATACGAATCATTATTTCAGACTCAACAGACAAATATATAATCATACTCGGGGGTCGAAAAGGTAGTCATATTGAATTCTTTCAAAAGCCATAAGAATTATACCGAAGAAGATCGCGGGACCCACGGACGAGCATCAACCCAATCCGGGCCCGCCTACGAAAATCATAGTCATCATATGTTATCGAATCATTATTACAAACTCAAAAGATAAGTAAACTGATCGTACTTGAAATAGGAATAATAGTCATATCATATCTTTTCAAAAATCGTCAGAAGCACGTAAGGAAAGTCGCGGGGCCCACGGAGGGGTGTCGACTCAAGTCAGGCCCGCCCATGAAAATCATAGTCATTATACGTCATAGAATCATTTACGAGCATATCAAAGCCATCCGATTCTGTCTGTGAAAGTTACGGACGTTCGTAGTTACAAAACTTTTTTGAAAACAAAACTTTTTATGCAACATTTGAAAATCAATCATACAAAGACATATAAATCATAGCTTGACCATATAAGGATGCCAACCTCAAGAAGCAAATAAGCATCGTAAACATGCTCGGACTTTAAGAATAGAATTACCCCCGAAGCTCATAACATATCATAACTTAGCCATATCTAAGACATGCCAAAAGAAGGAAAGGTAAGCTTTACATACCTTCATTGCTTCCTAAGCTAATCCAAACTCGAGTCTCGGCTTCTCAAAATCTACAACACGTCATTAGACACCAAACATTAGTCATAGGCACCTCGGAATCCCTTTCTAAGCTCGCACTTTATTTACAGAAATTTGGGTAGCACTTCCCCTATAAACTCAACAACCCCGAGAATTCAACTCGGCCAATATCATAAACAACAATAACAACAACCATTCCAACAACATCAATAAGTAATTCAAAACGCATTCTAACATTAGTAACGCTTTCCTACATAATTCGCCAACATTCCATTTTCGTTCAATTCAACTCTCTACATTCAAAGCAACATCAATGCTCGCATATTCAAATACTAATCCGAGATCACTCAAACAAGTTTCAAGAACGCTTCAAACAATCCATACAATATTCAAACAATCCAAACAATGCACCATGGAACCCGAAACCTTCCAACTTCCATAGGAACCACAACAACACATTTCTTTCTTCAAAATTCACAACTACACCAACAAACCACACTTTAACAACATTATTATCATAAATAAAAGAAATTACATCTAATTCGCATTAGCTTTCAAAACAGCCCAAACGTGATTGTAATTTCAATTTGAACCATTAAACTTCCATTTGCATCATAGAATCCACAACACAACATCCCAAACATACTAAATAAAATTAGTTCTTCACTCCTACACCACACTACCTATACACGGCCACAACACAACAATTACATATTCAACTTGAATCATTCAATACCTTCATTCTCATCACATAATCCATGACAACAACAACCAAATACTAAGTAAAATCAATTCGCCATAACTTACCAAAAACAGCCCCTATTCGGCCAACACCATCATGCATCAATTCCATGATTTTCATTCATTTCTACATACCAAAACATACACAAGCCATCCATAATAACATCAACTAAACACTAAATGAAATTTATTCATCATGCCTACATCAACCAACACATACACGGCCACACTTCACACACCATACTTTCACGATTTCCATTCATTTCCACACTCCACAACACACACAAACCATGCATAACATATAAAAATGGAGATTAAATCTTACATTCTTTACTCACTTCTCTACTCAGCTAGGCTTTGTACATGGCAACAACGAACGGTTTAATTGCTCTAACAATTACTCCATGTTGTAGAGGACCCTCCATTTAGTAGAGAAACTAGAGGAAAATAATTTTCCATGGGGCCATTCGGCCAGCCCCCTTGGCCGAACCCCTTCCCTCTTTTCTTTTTTCTTTCTCTTCATGTTTCTTGAATTTTCTAGGATGAAAAATGATGACTAACTAATTGACTTGGTCATCCTTGGTCTATTTATACTTAGCTCCCACAAATATGAAATGAACACATGTGCCATTCCATGGCTTGAAATTATTGGCCAACCTTAGGTGGGGCCCAAGGCCACTTGGCCATTTTTGGCTACTTTATGAAATATTTCTTCCAACTTATAGCCCTTAATTTTCATGAAATGCTTAACTTTCCATAATTCACTTTTGACCCCAAATTTTTCTTATTCCAATTTTACCCTTAACACTCCATGCCACTGAAAAGATGAATATGCAACTTATGCACTTTTAACAAAATCGGAAGAAATTACAACCTTGTCCTCAACTTATCATGACTAACTCGGATTATCCCAATGTACCAAAATACGAGATATAACATCCTTCCCCCCTTTAGAACATTCGTCCTCGAATGTTCAACTAATCGCATAGGGGCTTGTGAGGATCTCGGGGGTTTCCTTTATTACCATAGCACGCAATCTCTTCTACCAGTCATATCTCTATTCCATCTCCTCTTACCTTACGAATAATGTAATAAGGTCCAATATATCTCGGTTTAGCTTTTCCTTCTTGTAATTCCCTTTGCTCAACTTGTAACATTTTAGGCACATTATCTCGTGTCATTTCTTTATCTTCCACTTGCACCTCTCGCACTCGCTTCCCCCCTTTAGGGGCATACTTATACTATTACCCGATTATATTTTGCCCTATTCCTGTATTTCCAGTCTCACTTAGGCGGCACTTTTATTCCGACATTTTGATTGTCTTGCCTTTCATTTACTCACTCTCTTTCTTTCCCAAACATCATTATGTTGACATTTTCCAAACTTAACCCCCCCCCCCTTTTGTTTTCCGGCCAACCTCTTCTAAATCATCTCTTAATATCACAAACCCTTTCCAAATTCTTTTTACCATATCGGTATCGACCTCCGATTACCATTACCATCAATTCAGCTATTAACTTATTTTTTTTCAAAATCAGTCGTACTTACAACTTGGCCAAATCTTACCCTTACTATTGACACAACCTTTCAAAGCATATCACAGACCCATATCTCATTCTCTTTTGCTTCTCGGAAAATTTCGGCAGAGTTTCCTCTATATTTCTTACTATCTCAAAACCTGTACACAGGAAATACCAACAATGCCTCACAGGGCCAAAATATATATATACATATCATATCATATCGTATCGTATCACAGCCGCACAGGGCTCCCAATATCCATAACGGTCTAAAAATAATGGACTTACCTTATATGCTTAACACGGCCACGCGTGTTACACTTTCCTATCTGCTTTCCTTTTCACTTTCCAACTTTACATTTAAATCGTACGTCAATACCTTACCCGACATGTATCTTTCATACCTTTACTTACCTGCGTGCTTTGTAACTTCCAACATCATCAATCACTTTCTTCTATCGCTGCCATTCTTCTGCTGAAATCAAAGGTTAGTATCAGAAGTCTCATTCCCTATGACTTGGCTCTATGGCACGATCTCAGATGTGAAAGAAGAGTAACCACCCTAGATGCCCCGTAGCCTCCTGTTTATAAATGTGGCGCGCTTCACACCATAAATAGGACTCTACTGGACACGACTTTGCAGACAACCCCTAGGACAAACTGCTCTGATACCAATTTGTCACACCCTTAATTCGATAGGGTGTGATGGGCACTCGACCCTTACCTACGGCCGAGCGAACCCGCAGACTTTCGTAATACTCATAATCATACTGGGCCCGCAAAACATGACATATCATACACACGACACTGTCTGCAAAGTCTCTACCATAACTTCAGACACCATACAAAAGCACTCAGACTCGGCAGCACTCCGGAGGAAATGGAGCTCGCCAATCCAGCTGGAACATCTTCTGCTAACATCACCTACTCATCTTGGGTACACCGCATGGCATGAAACGCGGCCCGAAGAAAGGGGTCGATTACGGAATATGTACCGAGCATGTAAAGCATGGCATACGTAAAACGAAGTCATAACCGAATAAGGAGTACAGAACGTGCACAATAGCCAGAATACCAGAGTGCTTGCATCTGACATACAAATCATGCCTAAGAGATACAAAAGACAAATATGATAATCAGAATGTCAAAATGCTTCGCTTTCTTTTGAAAAACATTTCTGTCTCATACACACGGAAAATCAAACACATCATATGAGCTGACATTGACCGAATGCCGAGGAACATACGGCCTGATCGATAAATAATACGATAATGCCGAGGAACGTACGGCCCGATCCATATATAATATAATAATGCCGAGGAACGTACGGCCCGATCCATATATAATATAATAATGTCGAGGAACATACGACCCGATCCTTATATAATATAATAGTCATAAACATACCGTACCCAGCCCTCTAGTGAGGGACTCGGTAAATCAAATCATATCGTCATATTATCACATATCATATCGTATCATCAAATCATCACATATCATATAATATCACATACGGTCCGTAATGGGACCCGGCGGACAGAACGTGGTCGCCACTCTATCTGGGCGCCACAACACATCATACTTCGGAATATTGTATACCTCCGAACACATCATACTCCGTATCACATCAGTACTTCATATCACATCATACTTCGAAAAACACATCATACTTCGGAATCACATCATACTTCGGAATATAACATAGTGCGCACGATAACATACCGGCCCGGGACTCGGCGAAAGAGGTAATAACAGAATGCACGAGCAGAATCGTAGAAAATCATATGCAATGCCAAACATTCACAAAGACTCAATAGAGTAATCAAAACGAATTTCGTTATTTATAAGCCAAAACAGTAGTCAAATCGGACTTTCTTCCGAATATCACTCGGGAACATATGTATACGAATCATTATTTCGGACTCAACGGACAAATATATAATCATACTCGGGGGTCGAAAAGGTAGTCATATTGAATTCTTTCAAAAGCCATCAGAATTATACCGAAGAAGATCGCGGGACCCACGGACGAGCGTCAACCCAATCCGGGCCCGCCTACGAAAATCATAGTCATCATATGTTATCGAATCATTATTACAAACTCAAAAGATAAGTAAACTGATCGTACTTGAAATAGGAATAATAGTCATATCATATCTTTTCAAAAATCGTCAGAAGCACGTAAGGAAAGTCGCGGGGCCCACGGAGGGGTGTCGACTCAAGTCGAGCCCGCCCATGAAAATCATAGTCATTATACGTCATAGAATCATTTACGAGCATATCAAAGCCATCCGGTTCTGTCTGTGAAAGTTACGGACGTTCGTAGTTACAAAACTTTTTATGCAACATTTGAAAATCAATCATACAAAGACATATAAACCATAGCTTGACCATATAAGGATGCCAACCTCAAGAAGCAAATAAGCATCGTAAACATGCTCGGACTTTAAGAATAGAATTACCCCCGAAGCTCATAACATATCATAACTTAGCCATATCTAAGACATGCCAAAAGAAGGAAGGTAAGCTTTACATACCTTGATTGCTTCCTAAGCTAATCCAAACTCGAGTCTCGGCTTCTCAAAATCTACAACACGTCATTAGACACCAAACATTAGTCATAGGCACCTCGGAATCCCTTTCTAAGCTCGCACTTTATTTACAGAAATTTGTGCAGCACTTCCCCTATAAACTCAACAACCCCGAGAATTCAACTCGGCCAATATCATCAACAACAATAACAACAACCATTCCAACAACATCAATAAGTAATTCAAAACGCATTCTAACATTAGTAACTCTTTCCTACATAATTCGCCAACATTCCATTTTCGTTCAATTCAACTCTCTACATTCAAAGCAACATCAATGCTCGCATATTCAAATACTAATCCGAGACCACTCAAACAAGTTTCAAGAACGCTTCAAACAATCCATACAATATTCAAACAATCCAAACAATGCACCATGGAACCCGAAAACTTCCAACTTCCATAGGAACCACAACAACACATTTCTTTCTTCAAAATTCACAACTACACCAACAAACCACACTTTAACAACATTATTATCATAAATACAAGAAATTACATCTAATTCGCATTAGCTTTCAAAACAGCCCAAACGTGATTGTAATTTCAATTGAACCATTAAACTTCCATTTGCATCATAGAATCCACAACACAGCATCCCAAACATACTAAATAAAATTAGTTCTTCACTCCTACACCACACTACCTATACACGGCCACAACACAACAATTACATCTTCAACTTGAATCATTCAATACCTTCATCCTCATCACATAATCCATGACAACAACAACCAAATACTAAGTAAAATCAATTCGCAGGTGCCATTCTGTAATAAATCCCTCAGCTGCTCTTTCAATTCTTTCAATTCTGCAGGTGCCATTCTATACGGAGGAATAGATATAGGCTGAGCATCTGGCAGCACACCTATAGTAAAATCTATCTCCCGCTCGGGTGGAAGACCTGGGAGCTCATCTGGGAATACATCTGGAAATTCATTAACCACTGGGACTGACTGAAGAGTCGGTGCCTCTGCTTATAAATCATGTGAAATTCTAATTTTATTGGAGTTTTGCAGAGTTCTACTTTTATGCCTCTGTATTTGCAAATGTAAATATTCTACTAAAATGGATCTTTGACATTTCAAAGATTAAGACACATGAGAATCAATATAAACAAATAACTAGAACCTGCCCCTATTGTTGGTCTGAGGCAAAATCCTAGAAAAATGTTGATTTTGGAAAATGAATTAGGTTGTCTTTGGATCAATTGAGCCTTTGTTATACCCACCAAATGAATAATATCCATAGTGTCCAAATTTTGGGCTTTAATACCCTTTATTTTTCATATAAACATCGTAACCCATATCTGTATACACACACACATATCTCCTCATTACGAACACCACTGTGTATGATACAAACAAAGACATATATTTCACATTCCTTCTGTTATTTTTCCTGGCTTGATTTAAAATTTAGAAGTTGGATGACGAACAATGGGTGCTGTATAATGTGAAAAGATTTGCGTACCTATGAAGCTCCAAAAGAAAGCCAAATTTTTTGTATTTTAAAAAAAAAAATCATATATTTGTGGATTGGAAAAAGAAAAAAAATAGCAACGAGAAGAATATATGTGTACTCTTTTTTACAGTTAAAAGAGGGATGAAAATTGGAACCCTCGTGATCCGCTATGAAGCTTACACAAAGTTATCCTTTAAAAAAAATATCAAGCCAGGAAAAACATAAGTCACTCTAAGATATTCATGTATCCTACTAGCCCATAGCCTAACAGTACAAGCGAATAAAAATCCTAAAAGATTCTGGAATCAGCATTTATCTACATTAGTGGAGATTTACAAGAAGGGAAAGCCTATGGTTTATTGTAGTTAATTGATTTTAACAATTTTTTTTTAAAGGTCAAAGAATTATAACAGTAATATTTGTAGAGTAAAATTGAAGGTGTAAACGCAGCAAGTTCTTAAATGTCCAAAAGAATTTGAAATGTCAGGTGATGTCCTTAATTTTTTAAATGTTATTGTTGTGTGAAATTGAAAAAAAAAAAGGAGAGAAGTTTATTTTTACGTCAATCTTTTAAACTTTTCCCTCGAGGTCGAGTAAAGATTTATGTGTGGGGGAATTTGATAAGCACATTTTACCTGATTTGAATCGTATAGATTTTCTTGTAAAAGTATAAATATTTTCATATGTCTTCCATGTTTCTAGTTAATTTTGTTGGAACAAGAATAGAAGATTACAGTGCGAAACAAGAAAAAAATTAAAGAATAATATAACACGAAGTTAAAAAAAAAAAAAAAGGAGTGAGCTATAATAGTGGAAATAAAATAAGGCGGAGAAGAAAAAATTGCACAAATGACATTCGATCGTGATAACGCACCAAGTCAAGAGTTGCCATGATGGAATCTCAACTCGCAATGAGGAAATCTCGACTTATCATGATAAATAGAGATCTGCCAAGATCTTACGTTTTATAAAAGCAAATGATGCCCATTAGAGAAATCATCGCAGTGGGAGAGAGAACTAGACAATCAAACCTTCCAAACTGAATTCTCGATAGTCTCTCTTTTCCATTACTTTCATCAGTATCTAGTTATCCTTTCTCTTTTGAACCATAATAATAGTCTTTGTTTACTACGTTCAAATAAAATTCTAGTGTTGGAAGTTACTCTAGTTCTTGCTTTTAATCAAATAGGGGGAAATTATTCTTTTTGAATATTTCTTTCTGTTTTATTATTTAAAGGTCAAGAATATTTCCATTAGTAGTATTAGTCTCAGTATGGAGTAATTATTTTGTTTTGGGAAAATGATGAATCTTTATATTTCTATATAATAGTAAATATGATTCCTCAATTTCACATGCTTGAGCTAAAACTTCCTGTATAATTTTTATCCTCTTTATAGTTAGATGCTATTTAATTTGTTAACATCTATCTTTTTTTTTACTACTATTAACCTATTACTAATTTTGTAATCGAGAGAGACGAAAGATGTAATATCGGTGATTGTGGTGTTGATAGATTGTCAATATTTATTTAGTAACATCTATCTCTTTCATGTTATAATTGATCATTGATCATACACTTATTTGTAATCGAGAGAGCCAAATAGTGTATTGATTAACTATAGCTAGTAAGGTAACCGAAAGAGACTTACTAACAAGAGTATGTTTTAGTTCAAGCATATATTTATGGTTCTTTAATATTACTATTACTATTTTGACAGTTAACTTGTATAATCGAGAGGAGGATATTTTAATTGTTCAGCTTCAGTAATAATAAATAAATGTAATTGCGAGAGGCATTTATACATTTTTTAGAAATAGAAGTTGAAGAATAAATAATTTACTTTATAAAGAAATATCAAGTGAAGTCAAGATCCTAACACCTTCTACCATATTTGTGAAAAACAAAAACATTTTCTCTGCTTCACTATTCTCGGACTCATAATTAGCTAATTCACCATTCAACTCTTTCTGATTTTCTCAGATAGTAATTAAAGTAAGAAACAATTGTACAATAGATAAACCAATCTCTATGAGTTAGACATCTTTCTATACTATTATTTGATAGAGTACGGGTTTAGATTTTATATACGCCAGACCCTTGTCACACTTTGTCCATTATATAGCTCGCCTGGCTCGATTGTCCCGGCCTTGTGACGTTCTATCCATTATATAGCCCTCTTGGATTGATTATGCCATCCTTATGATGCGTTTACATCATATAGTCCTCTTGGGTCAGCCTCATCTTACCTGTATCTTAATAAAACGAACAAACAGGTTAGAAAAAAAAACAAGTCTTCGCCCTCCTGACGACATTGAAAAAATTGCATCCACAGAGAAAGTGTGAGTTTTAATGAGGTCAATCTGTGTCGTGGACCCTCATCGTGTCGTTCCTTCTTCTTACCGGATATGGCACCCTCTTGGTTCATTCGAACCACGGAAGGAGAGAAGATGAATTCAAAAAAATGAAGACAAGCCTAACAATAGTATGAATTCTCTTGAATATAGATCTATGGGCTTGGGAGGATAAGCGTTAAGTAGTAGGAGACCAAAAAGTTATGTTAAGGCTAATCCCTTTCTTTCTTAAGGCATGATCCTATTGTTATGAACTTTTACAAATGATGTCCATAATGATTCCTCTCATAGAAATGCTAGAACCTTACATTCTTGATGTTCTTAAGATGTTATTGATGTTGGTCTCACCTTATGATAATTGTTCCTTCAAGGTGAGACGTAGCGATGATGATTGTTCCACAATATAAATCATAGGCTACCGACCTTACGTCACTCCGATAGAGGTGTAACATTTAATTGGGCTCTCATGCATGCTTTATATATATGTATGTATTTTTTTCACATCGTGCCTATATGGCCGGGCAGACACCACTACGGTGGGCGGCTTATGGATAACGATAAAAACACCACGCCTATATGGTTAGGCAGACACCACTAGTGGGCGGCGTGAGATGATTACCCCGGTACGCGGGCTAATGATGATAACACCGTACCTATATGGTCGGGCAATTTACTTAAATATATATATATATATATATATATATATATATATATATATATATATATATGTATATATATATATATGTATATATATGTACATATATATATTTATGATGATGTTTTAAAAATAAAAGTTAGCATGCATGGTATCCGCCTTACGAGGCAATCAGGTTATCTTTATTTCATGTCTCGGGTTATGTTATTATTCATGTCTTACATACTCAGTACTTTGCTCGTACTGATGTCCTTTCTTGTGGACGCTGCGTTCCGCAAGAAAGCAGGGTGATTGATCTGATCCTTAGGAGATTCATCAGCAGAGTCTCAGGAGCGCTGCATTTGCTTGAAAAGCTGTAGTTTATTAGTACTGCTCTTTTGTATATATACTTGGACGTGGCGGAGTCCTACACTGTCTTTATGGATCCCTATATTCTATGTAGAAGCTCGTAGATAGATGTGTGTAGCCAGAAGTCTCATATTGTTATCAGTTCATATTGTTGTTTAATGTTTTGGCAGCCTTGTTGGCTTATGTTTATAGGCATAATTGTTGATGACTATATAGAGATGTGCCATTATCTTATGAAACATGCCCTTACAAATTATGTTACCCATGAGTCAAGTTACACCCCGTACTTCGCGCGTTGGAATATTCTAAGTTGGTTGCGACGAGTTATGGACAAGACTTTTAATTTTCAGTTTTGTTGATTTTGTCTCAATGCATACGTCGCATATTCATCTTTCGTTGGTATGAAGTGTTAGGGGTAAGATTGGAAAAGGGAAAAATTAGAGAATGAAAGTTGGAAAAAAATTTGGGACCAAAATATGAATTATGGAAAGTTGGCCATTATTTGAAATGGCCAGCGAGGTGGCCGGCCAAGTGTGAGTGTGTGTGGGCCATAGGGCCATGTGGGTGAGTTACATATATACATAGAGATGACTAAGTAAGTCATCTTATTAATTTCCACACCTAGAAATTTCTTGAAACATGGAGAAAAAGCAAGAAAGCCATACGGCCATGGCACCCACCGAACATGGCCTTGGAAAATTGAAGGAGAAAAATTATTCTCTCCTAGCTTGTGCACTAATTGGAAGGTCCTCGTTAGCGTGGAATGGTTGTTGGAGCGTACAAAACATTCTTTCTTGCAAACATACCTTTGGCCGTGAGAAAAGGGGAGGAAGAAGGTAAGGTTCCATCTCATTTTTCTTATGTTGTGGATGGTTTGTAGGTGTTGTGAAGTGTGAAAATGAATTAAAAACATGAAAATATAAATGTTGAAGTTGAGTTGTGGAAGTTGAAGGTTGGCCGTGAGTTGTGTGTGTTGTGTGGTGATAGTGAATTAATTGTATTTGGCTTGTTGTGTGTGTTGTTGTAGTGTGTTGAAATGGATGGAAATCATGAAAACATGCATGTTGAGGGGCAGCCGTGAGTGTGTGTGTGGAACCGTGTATATGTGTAGTTGTGTAGAGGTGAAGAATTAAGTGTATGTAGCATGTTTGCAAGTTGTTTTGGCATGTAGAAATGAATGAAAAGTCATGGAATGTGATGTTGATGTGTAACCGTGGATAGGGGCTGTTTGGGGAGGGAGTATGATGAACAAATTTTATGTAACGTTTGGTTGTTGTTTGTTGTGGATTATGTGATAAATAAAGGTATAATGACTTATGTCGAAGCTGTAGTGTTGCGGGCTGTTTTGGAAGTCAATATGGTTCTATTATGTTTTCTTATAATTGTGAAGGTCGTGTGGTAATGTATGGAACCGTTAACGTAGTTTGTGAAGTTGAAAGAAAGAAACGTATTATTGTTGTATTCATTAAGTTGGAAGGTTTGGGTTTCATAGTATGTTGTTTGAATTGTCTTGAATACTTTGTGGATTGTCGGAATGTTCTTAAATCTTGTTTGGATGGTTGTTGGTTTGGTTGCCGTTGTTGATATTGGCGAGTTGAAATCTCGGGGTTGGTGAATATATAGGGGAAATGCTGCCCAATTTTTGGTAGAAAAAGTAATGGTTTGGAGTTGGATTCTTTAGCGCGTATGACTAATGTTAGATGCCTATCGATGTTATTGTAGATTTTGAGTACCGAGGTTTGAGTTTGGATTAGCCTAGGAAGCAAACCGGGTATGTGAAGCTTACCCTTCTTTTCTTTTTGGCATGTCTTAGACGAAATTAAGGTATGATATAATTTGTGCCTCGGGGAAATTCCATTCGTAAATCTCGAATATATTTGTGAATCGTATTTGCTTGTCTTTGTTGGCATCCTTAGTATAGTTAAGCTGTGGTTTGTATGTCTTCGATAAGGTTGAGTTTGGAATGTTGTGTAAGCAATTTGTATAATTTCCTTGATGTTCGTATCTTTAACGCGGCTGAGTTATGACCCTTATGTCTTTTGTAGGATTAAACTTTTAAGGTTTTCAAAAGAGTTTTATTTTCAAAAGAATTTTGTTTTCAAAGGAGACTTGTTCTTAAACGACTCCGAAACTTCAAACGTCCGTAACTTTTGCATACGACCTCGAAACGCCCCAAAACATAATATATAAGTTCATAAGACATCACTCTCCCCTACCCCTCGTAGTCGGGCTCGGACGGGGGTCGGCACCGTCCGTGGGGCCCGCGGCCCTTCTATGCTACCTTTATGGATTTTTCGGAAAAATTAATATTTTCTTCACTATGATTATTTACTTATCCGTCGAGTTGGAAATAAGGGTTTTATGCCCATGATTTTGATGCGTAACCACGGTTTACGAAGTTCGGTTTGAAATGTCCGGGCGAGATTCGGGGGAAAACTTGATTTGATTATGATTTTGATTTTCAAAAAAAAAGGGTTCGTTTTGATCATTCGGCCGAGTCCGTGATGATGTACGGTATGCGTGTGGTTACTTACGATCCGTTCGTGCGTTTTGTATTACCTCTTTCACCGGATCCGGGCCGGTATATGATCGTGCGCACTATGATATATTCGAAGTTATCGTGTTACGGTTCCGAGACCTCGCCATAGGGCCGGGTTCCGTTTATGGAGTTATCGTGATATGGCTTATGATGTATTGTGATGATGTGTTGTGTTCGGGGATACGGAGATTTGTAAACTTACGGAGCTATCTTTGTGTTGTGGCGCAGATAGGGTGGCGACCACGTTACGTCGCACGGTCCTATGGACCGCACTTGATATGTGATGATGTATGATGAGTTTGATTTCCGATGATGAGTTTGATCACCGATGATGAGGCAAATCCCACATCGGTTAATGTCATTCCGTGTGACAGATTATGATGCGTTCGGTATGAGTATGCATGACTTGTGTGTGTGTTAGATGTAAGTACTTAGGTAGTTGGGTTATTACGACTTCACTTCCGGTACTTCCTACTTTGGTTACGTTCTTGTTTGATGTATGCTATGCTTTACATGCTCAGTACATATTTCGTACTGACCCCCTTTCTTCGGGGGCTGCGTTTCATGCCACGCAGGTACCCACAGATGAGTAGGCGATGTTAGCAGAAGATGCCCAGCTGGATTGGCGAGCTCCATTTCCTCCGGAGTGCTGCCGAGTCAGAGTGCTTTGTATGGTGTTCGAAGTTATGATAGAGGCTTTGCAGACAGTGTCGAGTGTGTGATATGTCGGGTCTGTTTGCAAGTGGCTGCGTAAGCCGGTGTGTTTGTATGTACTATGCTACCGATGTGTTTGGCAAGCGGCTATATAAGCCGAAGTACTGTTACGCCTTATATTACAGTTTTCATGCGATTGCAGATTTTATTTGGTTTAAAAAAAAAAAAAAACGAAAGGCATATTTGTTTTCTGAAAAATTTTCATTACGTGTGTATGCTATGTTTTGTGGGCCCAGTATGGGTATGAATGTTACGTTAGTCAGCGGGTTCGCTCGGCCCTAAGTAAGGGTCGGGTGCCCATCACACCCTATCGGAAATTGGGGTGTGACATGAGCTATCTTTGTGGTCCACCTAGAGATGACTATACGAGGTATGTTCAGCGGCGCTCGGTAGGTTAGTTCTGGGTGTCCATCATGGCCCTCTGGTTGGGTCGTGACACCACGTGTCATAGCTAGTATTGTAATATCGGCAATAATGAAAAATGATATGGATGAGTCATTTTGGTAACGGGCGATGGCATAGATGAGCCAAACTATTGATGAGTGGCATAAATGAGCCATTTTTTATTGTTCGATGGCATAAATGGGTCAAACTATTGACGAGTGGCATAAACGAGCCATTTCCAACAGTTCAATGGCATATTTGAACCTTTTCCATAGTATTATTATAAATCACATTAATAGTAGGTCAAGTGGTTAAAAAGAAAAAAATCAAAAAGTGGCGTTCCTCTTATTAGATTGTTTAAAGTCATTTATTCTTTTTTACATATATTGTGTACATCTCCCTGCGTGTATACAAATACTATGTAATACATCGATGAAACCCCCCCCCCCCCCTTTTTTTTTTTAAGTAAAACCACCAAAATGGTGGGAAATTTATTAAAGAAATCCAAATATTTACAGAAGAATCCAAAAAGAAAGCAAGAAAATATATGATAGCCTATTCTAACATATAAAGTGGAACTAGCATTACACACTATTCTAACAACAATCAAGTTCTAAACAACTATCTTTCAGACAGCCTTGGCTTGTATTCATTTTTCACACCTTCTAGTCGTACAGGTGGAATGGATCAAGCTCTCATGAAGTGTCACTTCAGGCAGTGTTAAGTGTAGTTGTCTTCCCTTGAATGTATGTTAGGAAGGTATAGTGCTAGCTGATGAACAAAGTTGGTGAAGAAGTGATTTTTCTGATTCTTATCATGTGTTGGCTGTTGTGTACTTCTTCGACTGATTAAGCAAAACCAGATCCTGTCATGTGAAACTTAACCTGAAATATCAGTATTTTCAGTAGGTTGAACCAAGTTTAATAACACACACTGAAAATAAGGATATTGCACGTTTTGAACCACTTCCAATATTAGAGACATCTGGTAAAACTGTGATTGTGCAATGCTCCTTCTGATCCTGTAGTGTCCCTTCTGAATATGAAATTTTTCTCATGCTATGTGGAATTTTCTTCCACAATTTCCTCTTATGTGATTGCATTTCTGATCTCTGAGTATATCTTTCTTAACTGCTGCCATTGATACTTCAAAGTTGTGTTGCAGTTCTGTTTCTGAAGTTTGGCATTTGGCTTCTATCCATTTTAAGCAATGTCCTTCAGTGAGATGGGATATCAGTGAAGTGATCATACTCAATTGTACCTGCAAAATCAAAAAAGTCGGCAACAAGTTTGGAAAGGAAATCCAAGCCATAGCAATGGATGTTTCTTCATCAATCTTAAAGTTTGAATCATAAATCAAAGGTCTCATTTGATAAGAAAAACCATCTTTTGATTTCAACCAAAAAGCAGTTGAAGATATCTTAATGAAACCCTCTAGTAAATTGCACCGTATCAACACATGCCTATTCCTAAAGAACCCTAACTTACAACCACCCTTTGGTCCATATTGTTCAGGAAGGATATTTCTCAATTCTTCCATTTCAGGCCATCCGTATGAGAAGTTACCAACAATAGCATATTGTAAGTTCTCAATAATCTCCATTCTTTCAACTTCAGACGACAACCACTTTACATATGGTACTCCTTCTACATATTGAACCTTTTTCACTGGAATAGGATCACATGCAATCGTAGAAGTTGATGCTTTAATGTTAAATAATTGTTTGAGCATAATTGGATGAAGGATTATCTGGTACATGCGGGATAGTAGGGGTGGTAGCGGTAGATTTCGTGTTAGGGAGCCGCCATTGACGGCTGACCAGTGACCGGTGGTGGCATTAGGGTTATACTAGGTTTAGGGTTTGCATGGGTGAGGAAAGAGAAGAGAGCATTTTTCTCTGAGCTCTACCCGTAGGTGAGGAGAGGAAATGCTTGTTGTGGATGTCATTTTTTTTGTTTTCTAGTGTGCTAAAACACTTTTTTTTCTCTATGAGTGTTCTTATAGTAGAGATTCAGAAAAGGGGAAGAGAAAAAATTCGGAGCAAGAGAAATAGTGGGTTTTTGTAGTGAATTTATTAAACTCATTATGGTGGTCTGTTGAAGCAAAATGGCGGTAAAATTTTGATTTAAGGTAGTTGTATCTTAAGTTGTGGGAAAGCTAAATTTTAGACATTAACTCTTGTAGTACCTTTCTGACTATGGATACAACTTTTGATTTCTTTTGAACCAAGACTTGTTAATAAAATTTGGTCCCACCAATTAATATGATTGACAACCACAAATTTAAAGTTTTATAATGTGTCTAGATTTACTGTTTTTCTTTAAAATGTTTTAAGAGAAGCAAAGAAAAAGTTTCTATTTGGAAAACAGAAGAACTCCTTTAACCTGTAAGCAAGTAACGTGGAAGCCACCTTGGATTGGTTATAAATGTAACACTGATGGAGCATCTAGGGTAAATCCAAGTCCTAGTTTTGCTGCCTTTTGTGTGAGAAACAGTACAGGAGATTTCATATATGCAAAGGTAAGAAGAATTATAGACAACACAAATCTTGTAGCAGAGGCAATAGCTTTGGAGGAGGGATTAAAGTATTGTATTGCACATGATCTGTTACTTCTTATTATGGAAACAGACTCACTCACAATGGAGAAGATCTTGGATGGAATATGAGGTGCCTTGGAGTGTCACAATGATTTTTAGGTCTATTCGAAACTGTATGAAGAATAAGGATGTGATGGTGAAACATGTGCTGAGGGAAGGCAACTATGTGGCAGATTTTTTCACTAACCTGGTTTTTGATTATGCAGGTACAATTGAGTATGATCACTTCACTGATATCCCAGCTCAGGGAAAGAGATTGATTAATATGGATAGAAGCCAAATGCCAAACTTCAGAATCAGAACTGCAACATAACTCAACATAACTTTGAAGTATCAATGGCAACAGTTAAAAAAGATATACTTAGAGATTAAAAATGCAATCACATCAGAGGAAATTGTGGAAGGAAATTCCACATAGCACGAGTAACAGTTTCATATTCAGAAGGGACACTATAGGATCATAAGGAGCATTGCACAATCACAGTTTTACCAGATGTCTCTAATATTGGAAGTGGTTCAAAACTTGCAATATCCTTATTTTCAGTGTGTGGTATTAACCTTGGTTCAACCTACTGAAAATACTGATATTTCAGGCTAAGTTTCACATGAATGGATCTGGTTTTGCTTAATTAGTTGAAGAAGTGTACAGTAGCCAATACATGATAAGAATTAGAAAAATCACTTCCTCAGCAACTTTGTTCATCAGCTAGCACTACACCTTCCTAACATACATTAAAAGGAAGACAACCACACTCAACACTGCCTGAAGTGATACTTCATGAGAGCTTGATCCATTCCACCTATGAGACTTGAAGGTGTGAATATAAAGACACGCAACGAATGCATCTGCGTCCTTAGAATTTCAAATGAGGTCATCTTGACTCGGTCAACCCCCAAATCCACAAAACAAGGTTTTCAACCCAACAATAGCATATTGTAAGTTCTCAATAATCTCCATTCTTTCAACTTCAGATGACAACCACTTTACATATGGTATATTCCTTCTACATATTGAACGTTTTTCACTGGAATAGGATCACATGCAATCATAGAAGTCGACTCTTTAATGTTAAGAATTGTGTGAGCATAATTGACTGAAGGATTATCTAGTACATACGGGACAGTAAGGGTGGTAGCGGTAGATTTCGTGTTAGGGAGGGATGGGAAATCATCCAAGAGGGTAGTGGTCAAAGGCTGGTCAGCCGCCATTGACGGCTGACCAGTGACCAGTGGTGGCATTAGGATTATACTAGGTTTAGGGTTTGCATGCGTGAGGAGAAAGAAAAGAGCATTTTTTTCTGAGCTCTACCCGTAGGTGAGGAGAGGAAATGATTGTTGTGGATGTCATTTTTGTTTTTTGTCTTCTGGTTTGATAAACACTTTTTTTTTCTCTATGAGCGTTCTTATAGTAGAGATTTAGAAAAGGGGAAGAGAAAAAATTCGGAGCAAGAGAAATGGTGGGTTTTTGTAGTGAATTTATTAAACTCATTATGGTGGTCTGTTGAAGCAAAATGGCGGTAAAATTTTGATTTAAGGCAGTTGTATCTTAAGTTGTGGGAAAGCTAAATTTTAGACATTAACTCTTGTAGTACCTTTTTGACTATGGATACAGCTTTTGATTTCTTTTGAATCAAGACTTGTTAATAAAATTTGTTCCCACCAATTAATATGATTGACAACCACAAATTTAAAGTTTTATAATGTGTCTAGATTTACTGTTTTTCTTAATTTTTTCTTAAAAATGTTTTAAGAGAAGTAAAGAAAAATTTTCTATTTGGAAAACAGAAGAACTCCTTTAACCTGTAAGCAAGTAACTTGGAAGCCACCTTGGATTGGTTATAAATGTAACACTGATGGAGCATCTAGGGGAAATCCAAGTTCTAGTTTTGTTGATTTTTGTGAGAGAAACAGTACAGGAGATTTCATCTATGCAAAGGTAAGAAGAATTGTAGACAACACAAATCTTGTAGCAGAGGCAATAGCTTTGGAAGAGGGATTAAAGCATTGTATTGCACATGATCTGTTACCTCTTATTATGGAAACAGACTCACTCATAACGGAGAAGATATTGGATGGAATATGGGAGGCGCCTTGGAGTGTCACAATGATTGTTAGGTCCATTCAAAACTGTATGAAGAATAAGGATGTGATGGTGAAACATGTGCTGAGGGAAGGCAACTGTGTGGCAGATTTTTTCACTAACCTGGTTTGTGATTATGCATGTACAATTGAGTATGATCACTTCATTGATATCCCATCTCAGGGAAGGAGATTGATTAATATGGATAGAAGCCAAATGCCAAACTTCAGAATCAGAACTACAACACACTCAACACAACTTTGAAGTATCAATGGCAGCAGTTAACAAAGATATACTTAGAGATCAGAAATGCAATCACATCAGATGAAATTGTGGAAGGAAATTCCACATAGCAAATAACGTGATTTCATATTCAGAAGGGACACTACAGGATCAGAAGGAGCATTGCACAATCACAGTTTTACAAGATGTCTCTAATATTGGAAGTGGTTCAAAACTTGCAATATCCTTATTTTCAGTTTGTGGTATCAACCTTGGTTCAACCTACTGAAAATACTGATATTTCAGGTTAAGTTTCACATGAAACGATCTGGTTTTGCTTAATTAGTTGAAGAAGTATACAGCAGCCAATACATGATAAGAATCAGAAAAATCACTTCCTCAGCAACTTTGTTCATCAGCTAGCACTACACCTTCCTAACATACATTAAAGGGAAGACAACTACACTCAACACTGCCTGAAGTGACAATTCATGAGAGCTTGATCCATTCCACCTGTGAACTTGAAGGTGTGAAAAATAAATACAAGCCAAGGTTGTTTGAAATATAGTTGTTTAGAACTTGATTGTTGTTAGAATAGTGTGTAATGCTAGTTCCACTTTATATGTTAGAATTGGGTAGCATAGATTTTCTTGCCTTATTTTTGGATTCTTTTGTAAATATTAGGATTTTTTAAATAAATTTCCAACCTTTTTGGTGGTTTTACCAAAAAAAAAAAAAAAGCATTTCCTCAATAAGAGCATTTTCTAATCCTTCACTAATGAGACATTCTAAGAGCAAAAGGACAATAAACATGAGTGTAAGCTGAATTTCTTTCCAACACCCGCTGAGGTGGGCCCGCCGATGCTAACCCAAGTTTGCAGATGCGACACACCAAACACCAAAAAAATTTGATTTTTCACTAAGTCCAACCCGAAACCCGAAATTCATCCGAGACCTCCCGGATACAAACCAAATATGCAACCCACTATAAAAACACGCTACGAATGCATCCGCGTCCTTAGAATTTTCAAATGAGGTCATCTTGACCCGGTCAACCCCTAAATCCACAAAACAAGGTTTTCAACCCTAAAACCAAAGCATCCCCGACTGCCTCGAGAACCGAACCAAACACCCTACCAAGTTATTATCGACCCACTAGACCTAATTGAACCAACGAAAGTCTCAAAAAGACTCGCTTACTCAAAAGTCAACTCTCGGTCAACACTGTTCACTTATTCAATTTAAAACCTTCTAAGTTTCTCATGTTCCATCAAGACTCACTGGGTAAAAGGGTCAAAAGGGCCTAAACGACCAAACGGGTCGTTAGATATTTTTTTCTGCATTGTTTTCTTTGTCTAAAAAAAAGTTCTATATGAAAATTACTTTACAAAATAACTTGCACATGAATAACAATCATAAGTTTTGGACAAACACAATGTGAACATTCTAATTTTAATGAAGTTTTGCAGACTTCTACTTTTAGGCCTCTATATTTACAAATGTAAATATTTTCTTTTTGAAATGAATCTTTATCATTTGGAAGATTAATACATATGAGAATCAAGACAAACAAATAACTAGAACTTGCCCTTATTTTTGGTCGAGGCGAAATCCTAGAAAAATGTTGATTTTGGAAACTGAATTAGGCTGTCTTTGGATTGATTGAGCTTTAGTTGTACCCACCATATGAATAATATCCATATTGTCCAAATTTTGGGGTTTAATACCGTTTATTTTTCATTCAAACCTCGTAACAGATATATATACACACACACACACATATCGCCTCATTACGGAGACCAATTTGGATGATACAAAAAAAGAAGAAGATATATTTCACATTCATTCAGTTGTTTTTCCTACCTTAATTTACAATTTAGAAGTAGGATGACGAACAATGGACGATGTATGATGCGAAAAGATTTACGTACCTATGAAGCTCCAGAAGAAAGCCAAATTTTTTGTTTTTAAAAAAAAATCATATATTTGTGTATTTGAAGAAGAAAAAAAAAATAGCAACAAGAACAATATATGTGTAATCTTTTTTGGAACTATGAGCCTCCTCCAAAATCAACTTAATCAAACAACCAACCCTAGGAATGCAAACACACCCTTTAAACCTCAAAACACCCACATCATCTAGTATCGCCTCCTTGGCCTCTCCACTCAAAACCTTATCTCGAATCTTGCATAATTTAACATCCTCGAACTGTTGGGCCTTAATCTGTTAAAAAAAGAGACGACCTTGCCTCAACACAAGCTAGAACCGTGCCAGGTTCTGAAGTACCGAGTCTCACCATACTATTAGCCAAACAATGAGCCTCTATAACTAAGGGACGCTCCTCAACAATCAAACGCACCAAGCTACCCACACTCACTTCCTTTCGGCTCGCAGCAAGAGCTACCACATTAGCCTTGCTTGGATGATAAAGAATGTTAATATCATAATCCTTAAGAAACTCTATCCACCTACGCTTCCTCAAATTTAGATCTCACTAATTGAACGCATGCTAAAGATTACAATGATCCGTGAACACCTCACAATGGACTCCATACAATTAATGTCTCCAAATATTCAAAGTGAAAACTACCGCCGCCACCTCTAAGTCATGAGTAGGTAGTTTTTCTTGAACTTTCAACTACCGTGAAGCATACATGATCACTTTTCCCTCTTGAATCAACACACAACCCGAGACAATTTGAGAAGTATCACAATAAACGATAAAGTCTTTACCCTCCACAGGTAAAGCCAAAATCTAAGCTAAAGTTAATGAAGCCTTGAGCTTATAAAAGCTCTCCTCACACTCATCGGAATTTGAAAGGGAACATTGTTCTGAGTCAACCTAGTCAAATGAGAAGTAACAGCTAAGAAACCCTTCACGAACCGACGATAGTAACTCGCTAAGCCCACAAAACTCCGAATCTCCGTCACCGAAGTCGGCCTAGCCCAATCTCTAACTGCCTCAATCTTATTAGCATCAACCCTAATCCTATCCTTAGATACTACATGTCTTAAAAATACCAAGGAGCTGAGCCACATTTCACATATAGAAAATTTGGCATACATCGTCTTCTCTTTTAACAACCCTAGAACTATGCTCAAATGTTTCTGATGGTCTTCTTTACTATGAGAGTACAGCAAAATGTCATCAATGAAGATAATAACAAACGAATTCAAGTATGATTTAAAGATTCCACTCATCAAATCCATTAAAGTTGCGGGGGCATTAACAAGCTCGAAAGACATCACCAAGAACTCATTGTGACCATAACAGGTCTTGAAAGCCGTCTTTTGAGCTCTAATCTTTAACTGGTGGTAGCCCGATCTCAAGTCGATCTTAGAAAAGACCAACGCACCCTAAAGCTAATCAAACAATCATCGATGCGGGGCATCAGATACTTGTTTCGAATTGTAACCTTATTCAATTGCCGATAGTTAATACACATATACATACTTTGTTACACCTCGCATTATCAGAGCATGAGCATGCAACGTACTTCACCATATTAATGGAGAATTGGAGACATTTCATGAAGTTTTGGAAGGTACAAGCCATGGAAAGTTTGTAACAAGGAAGTAAAGGATGAATTACGATCTCGTAAGTCGTAACTGTTATATCCCGTGTTTTCGCATATTTGGAAAATTTTGAAATATTTGTGACTTGTGTGTTATAAGGCAATATTTTGATCTTTGTTAATATGACTATGTTGTTTGTGAAATTATTGGTGTAAGACATCGGAGAAGGCCGGGGGTAAATTTGGAATTTTGGAAATTAGTTTCGGGAATTTCAAAACGAGAATCTTAATGAATTGGGCCAAGAAAAATTGAACAAAAATTGAGGCCCAAGACTAAGGGGTGGCCGGCCAAGAGGCCTAGGCCCAAGCCCCATTTAATGATCATGTGACTTCCATGTGCTCATTTAATTAAGTGTATATATGTATGCTTATCCATGGAATGTTCAAGAAACACAAAGCAAAACAAAAAAAAATAAGAAAGCACCTCTAAGACCTCTCGGCCGAACCCATAGAGAAAAAAAATAAAAAATTCCAAGTCTTGTTTCCAATCCAAAAATCTTGTTCTTCTTGAATTTATAACAAGCTCAAGACGCTCTTCGACGTAATATAATTAGCTAAGAAAAAGGAGCACGTTGGTGGAGAGTTGAAAATTGAAGAAAAGGTATGAATTTCATGTTTTATGTTATGGAATAAGTGTATATGTTATAATGATTAGAATTAGACGAGAATTATGTAAGTATGGTGTGTGTGTGCGTGGCATGTGTGTGTGTGAAGGCCATGTTTGGCCGTGAGCTAGGTGGAAGTGGAAGTGGAATGAATTCAAGTTTGTTTGGCTTGTTAGTTGTGTTGTTGTGACCTTTGTGTTGCAAATAACGGCTTAATGACTTAAATTGGTATAGAGATTGCTTGTGTACAATTATGAGAAATTTATGTGAATGTGTATGATTTTTATATAATTATAGAAATGAAATTCTAGACGTGAATTACGATTATTGTTAATAAGTATAGGAGGAAAACAATACGAATTGGAAGCGTGGTTGCATTTATGGAAGAGTTGGATGGAATATGGAAATTGGCGGAATGCTTGAATTTATGAATATCGTTTGGAACATTATTGGAATGTGTTTGAATAATATTGAATTAGTTAATGAATATGGGAAATGTTGATATTAGTTGGCTAGTGTGAAGTTTGGATGAAAATTGTTGAATTGTGTAGAAGGAAGACCATTTGTGCCATAATGTAGATTATAATGGTTATTGATGTTGTTGGGTTGTTGTTGTTGATGTGTATTGAGCCGAGTTAAGCCTCGGGGATGTTATATATAGGGGAAGTGCTGCCGAAATTCCGGCAGACAAAAACAAAGTTAAATGAACTCTTAAGCCTTGAACCTCTAATTGGTAGCTTTGACCATTTGCAGATTCTGAGCGAAACGGGACTTGAGTTTTGGGCGAGCGTAAGACGTATCTAAGGTATGTAGAGCTCCCCACTCCTTTATTTGGCATGTCTTAGTATGCTAGGTTGATATCGGAACCCGGGAGCAATTCTGCTCCTCGAAATCCGATCTATAAAATGGCTACTATTCATTCAATTCAATTGAATCCTAATGACTCCATTTTGACTAGAAAGCTATCAAACGTCCGAAACCTATGTAAAGGTGATTAGTTGACTTTGAAATCCTTATGTATGATCTTATAGACCCTAAACGTCCATAAATTATGATTGCCACCTCGACTTGATCCGAGGTGGGCCCGCTAACTCCGAGATGCCTTATTTGTTCTACCAGGATCTCATTTTGGATAAGCTTCGATAAAGAATCTTTGAATTTGAAATTCTTCCTTATGAAATAATGTTTGAACCCTATGAGATACTATGCTATGTTTTGGAACCATACGTACCACTTTGGAAATATTTTGTGGAATAAACTTCCGTACTAATTAATTATTTGACTATTTTGGTTAATGAATCGACTTATGAAGTAATCAAGTTTTGAAAGGCTATTTTGACATACAAATTGCATTGGCTGCTCACGACTCTGCTCGTGCCTTATTATGATTTCGTTCACCGGTTCCCGGGCCGGCTTTGTACTCGTGCGCCTTATGATAAATTCGGCAGTATGTTGTGTTTCGGTTTCCGAGGCCTCGCCATAGGGCCGGTTACCGTATATGGAGCTATGTTTGTGATATGGCAGATGATATGATTTGTTTGTTGACGCGGTATGTCGCGATATGTTATGTGTGATATGATATGTTTGGGGTTTGTACGGGATTTGAAATCTTCTGGAGTATGCTGTGTTGTGGCACCAGCGTCGGAGTGGTGACCACATTCCTGAGCGTTGTGCATGATTTTGATTTGCATTATGTATATATGTCTTAATACAGCTTTTGTTATATTGATTCGATATATCTCTTTCCGTATTCTTATTTGCCTGTGATTTGGATTTCTGTACTCGATGCTTTACATACTCAGTACCTCTTTCGTACTGACCCCCTTTCTTCGGGGGCTGCGTTTCATGCCCGCAGGTACAGACGTTGGTGATCCTCCACTGTAGGCCACACTCTCTGCTATATTGGGTTGCTCCCTTTGATCCGGAGCGTACATTTTGGTATATATTTCTGTCATGTTTATCCTTATGTATATTCGGACTATTTGGGTACGGCGGGGCCCTGTCCCGTCATATGATTCTGTCTGTCTGTCTAGAGGTCTGTGGACATACTTTGTGGGTTGTGCCTACCTCCGTACGATTGTGTTTGTATTTGGTGTGTTGGGCGATTCCATTCGCCGCGACGGCCGGTCTTATGTATATGATATTTTGTTGTGTGTGTGGCCTTTGTTGGTATTTTCTGTGTGCAGGGTCATTTTGGTTAGTCCATAAAACAAAGGAAACTCTGCCGAAATTTTTCTGGAAATTATCTAAATTTGAAACATAGCCTTACCGGCTTCTGTTATAGATTTGATCGCGTTCGTTATGTTTTGAGGTAGTGTTTGATGGGTATGTTTGGGTGCCCAGATCGGGCACTAGTCACGGCCTACGGGGTTGGGTCGTGACAAGAACCGGGAAGGACAACCTTGAAACCAAAGTACATGACCATTATCAAGTATGATTAATGATAAATATCATGTATATAAGGTATACTGGAAGGTTTTATAAGGAAATGAGTGGAAGAAGTGGAGTAGTATGACGTTGGAGAAAGGATGGGTAATATTTTATGTGAAAATTTTGGTCCACCTTGAGGGATGAATATCTCTTAGCATATGAAGTATTTTGAAGTGAAACAAAAGCTCAAATGAATTTCGCCGAGTCTAGTTTCCAACGCAAAATATCGCTCATCGATAGGACATCGGAGTAGAGAATTATCGACGATACAAGTTCAGCTGATAGAGCAGAAACACGTGCTACAATACTTCTACAGTAATCGACCTGCTACAGTACTACTACAGTAAAATGCTACAGGGAACCGACCTGAATTTTACCCTTATATAAAGGGTAAAAACCCCTTTTGTAATCAGATTTTGCTAGAAAATTCTAGAAATTGAAAAGAGAGAGAGAGAGAGAGATGGAAACAAAAAGTGAGCAATTTTTAAGTAGCGGAGTAGTAGTTTAGGTCAGGGTAACGCATGGTTTTGATTCTAGTATTGTTTTGCGGTGGATTTTAGCGTGGATATTGAGGATATTGCTGTCTTAACAAGAAAAAAAGGTATGAATCTTTCTCTTTTGGTATTATTTAAGGCTTATTCTCGGAGACAAAGTCGTTAAATAATTGTGTAGTAAGTTGGTTAGTTATGGAAGTTGAAAAACAGCGTGTGGGCTATTTTATGGAGCCTATTGGGGTTGATAATATTGTTGTTATTGTTGTTAGTTGTTGGATTGTGATTTCGGGCTAGGCATATAAACAGGGGAGGTGGTGCCGAATTTCGGCAGATTCTAAATGGAATTAAATTGAAGGATTAAGATGAGCGTATGACATTGAGCCTAATAATAGTATGAATGGTTTATATGTAGATTTACGAGCTTGGAAGATAAACGTTGAATGACTAAGGCGACCGAAAGATATGTTAAGCATCGTCCCTTTCTTTCAAAGGCATGATTCCTATGGTATGAGCCCATAAGTGTTTCCATAACCTCCTTGATTTCAAAAGCTAGAAGTTTATGACTCTTAAAGCTTCTTATGATGTTAAAAATTAGAATGTTTTTATGAGGATTATGTTGAGGATAATTTTTATGCTTAAAGGTCTCAAATATGATTTCAACGATGATGTAAAAATGTTAAGCTATTTCATGATTTTCTAGATTAATTTCATTGTTGTTGATCTCACCTTATAAATTGTTCCTTCAAGGTGGGATAGAGCGATAGTTTTTAGTTGAACTCCTATGCATGCCATAAGTATAATATATGTATATAGCTATTTTGTGAGATTACAGAGTTCTATTATTTCATTTTGATTTACTGACTGCACTCATTTTCATTCTTCATGTATATATAAGGCACAGTTGACAGGGGGTGACGCTGTGACTTTTGTTGTATATATATAAGGCACAATTGACAGGGGGTAACACTGTGATCTTTGTTGTGTGTATATATGGCACAGTTGACAGGGGGTGACGCTGTGGCCTTTGTTGTGATGTGTATATGTATGGCACAGTTGACAGGGGTTGATGTTGTGGCCTTTGTTGTGATGTGTATATGTATGTTACAGTTGACAGGGGGTGACGTTGTGGCCTTTGTTGTGATGTGTATATGTATGGCACAGTTGACAGGGGGTGATGTTGTGGCCTTGTTGCGGTGTGTATATATATGGCACAGTTGACAGGGGGTGATGTTGTTGCCTTTGTTGTGATATTTCTATGGATATATGTGTTTCTTTGATATAGCTGCATTGATGCATTTATTTTGCCCATTCATTGACATGCCTCAAATGTTTTCTAGGATTTTATGTACATGTTGATTTCATGCCTCACATACTCAGTACACTATTCGTACTGACCCCCTTTCTTTGGGGGCTGCGTTTCATGCCCGCAGGTACAGACACTCAGTTTGGTGATCTTCCAGTTTAGGACTTTAGCTCAGCTGCTTGGAGGGCTCTAGTGTTCCGGAGCTGGAGTCGTCTTGGTACAGATCCTTTGACATAGGCTTTGTTATACTCTCAGAGGTCTGTAGATATAAGTGGGTTACGTATATACGGTTTGATCAGCTATGTTGATGTAGTTCATTTTGGATATTCCCGTGCATAGTGGCAGCCTTATCGGCTTGCATATTTTGTTATGTTTGGTTAGCTGTGGCTTCTCAAGAGACAGGTTCTTTTTTATGTATGATATGATGAGTTTACAGCGTGCTTTTACAGATTGCCATATTGTTTCCAGTTTTGGTCTGATCATATCGAGCAGGTTCGTATACGGGTGTCCAGTTCGGGCACTGGTCATGGCCCATCGGTTTGGGTCGTGACAAAAGTGGTATCAGAGCAGTTCGTCCTAGGGATTGTCTACAGATCGCGTCCAGTAGAGTCCTGTTTATGGGTGTGAAGCCGGCCACACTTATAAACAGGAGGCTGCAGGGCATTTAGGAATCATTGACCTTTCTTTCTATCTTAGATCGTGCGATAGAGCCAGAGTCTAGGAAAGATCGCTTCTGATCCTTTTTCTGCAGGTAAGTGCAGACTGACGAGAGATGAAGAGATCAGCTTCAGATAGTGGGGGTGCTAAGAAGGCCCCTAGAGTAGATCCAGAACCCCAGGCTCCAGGATCGACTTGGAGGAGCCTCACTTATTCCATTGAGACGGATCCCTCGGAGGAATCATCAACAATTTCTCTAGAGTTTTTGACTCCCAGGGAGGAGGACCCCTCAAAGGACAGTTATGACACAGATTCGTCTGAGTATTCGTCTGGGACACAGGGAGAGGAGATCCCCGAGGTTGTACCAGCTGCTCATATGGTAGAGCACTGTCACACCCCAATCTTGATCAGGGTGTGATGGGCACGCGACCCTTACCTAGGGCCGAGCGAACCCTCTGACTCTCATTCCATGCGTAATTTTTTTTCTAAGTCAAATACACACGACAAAGCTTACTAAAATATTCTTTTCGTTGTCTTCCAAGCAAGTCGAATTTGTGACTGAATAAAACTTATATCATAATATAACTGGCACATTGGCCTATGGAGCCACTGACAAACTGACTTCTGGTACCCACGACTCTGTCGCAAAGTCTCTAAGCGTAATCGTCGAAATCCTGGCACGTGTACTACGACTCGGCTACACTCGGGCCAAATGGAGCTTGCCAACTTCGCCGGAGCATCTTCTATATTAGCTTCGATTCGTGCGGGAGTACACAACGCGGCATGAACGCCCGAAGAAGAGGGGGGTCGGTACGAGCAATGTGCGAGTATGTAAGACATGAACGGTAAGAACAATATAGTAAAGGGCGCAAAGCATATCATGTATGAAGCGCGTAACGTGCGGAGTAATAACGTACGGAAACATAGGACAAGTATCATAGGATAAAGGAGCAACCTGTACATGTGAGTGCCACTCAGGGCGGAGGCCATGCATGCCTAGCTTTTTCCTTTTTCTTTTTCTGAACACGGTGTTTCTTATTTTTGTACATAGAAAACAGATACTTTTCAGAAAACGGTACTTTTTGCTTGCAGTACAGACGCCGAATTCATCGGCTCTCCCACCCCCCTCCCCAACAGTGTCCCAAATATATCATAGTATATATATATATATATCACACAAACAGACGCCGCGTACGGCTCTCCCATATCCCGCGTCCGGGCATCCCGCGTCCGGGATGATAAGCCAGCTGAATCAGGTGGACACAGTTGCCCTCCCCATTCCCCACATATACAATATATACACATATATTCATCAATATCAGGTATTATATACATTATCACATAAACAGCATGCATGGGAGCCCAAGGAAAAGCTATAACGCTATCGGAGTGACGTAAGGTCGGTAACCTCCGATTTTATTATGAAATAACCACGGGCGCTTTATCTCACCTTGAAGGAACTAGTAGTAAGGCGAGACAATCAATGGAGGTCAACATTATAAATAAACATGGAATAGAATCATAGTATAGCATTTCATATACTTTGGAATCTTTAGACATAAGATCATTCTCGTCATAGTCATCATAGTATCATTCTCTTTTTTTTTGACATCGTCATAGCCATTGAAAAACATAGCCTTGGCTATTATCGTCATATACCTTTCTTATTCGACATCATTATTATCATCATAGAACTATGGTCGTCGTTTTAGTCAGTAGGACTCTTAATATTATAAAACTTGGTTTTTGAAGAAAAATGAGTATTTTGTAAAACCCTTGTAAACTTTTGGAAAGAAAATCATGCGTTGGGGTCATAGGTATTGTTAAAACAACTACTGAATTGATAGTGGGAACGATAACCAAAAACTTTAATTAGCTACAGTATGGAAATAAGCTTAATGTAACAATAAGAAGGGGTTTGGGAATAGTGGGCCCGCCTCGGTCGAATGGGGCGGCGTACACAATTTACGTATAATACGTTTCATAATGTTGCTTATGGAAGTCTTAGGGTGATCGGGTCTTATTCTTGCGAGTTCTAGGGTGTTTCGGCCTTTCTTTCACTATTCAAGCACTTTTGGTTCAATGCCCGAATGAATAGTAACTACTTTTCAATCTCGGATCTCTAGAGTTAGGGAAGTCCCCGAGGCGCGAAATCAAGCCTATACGTCTAGGACATGCCAAAGAAAGAAAGTAAGGTCTTACATACCTCTTGCCACTCCTTGACCTCTTCAAATTCGCGTTGCAAATCCGCCAAAATCTACAATTTGGTCTGTTTACCAAACCTTGATTAGAGGCCTTTAGAGTTGGATTCTTAAATGAACTTGGCTACCGAAATTTGACGACACTTCCCTTGTAAATATACAATGCCCAAAATCCAACTCGGCTCATTTTAATCAACAATAGCAATCCGGAATTCAACCCGGCCAAACTAACAATAATACCAACAATTCTTATCGACAACAGTAACATTCCATTCAACATACTATTTCTTCCGAGACCTTCGACTTCAACCTTAACCGTACATTTACTTTGACAACAATTTAAATTATCAAGTCCTCATTTCCGTCGTAGTATACAGGTCAACAACAATCAAAATACTACATAGAAATTTATTCATTTTTCCTACACACATATATACCATACGGCCAAGCTCCAATATTTACAACTTCAACTAAAATCGTCACACTTTCATTATCCACATAGAATTCACCACAACAACAACTAAAACACTACATAAAATCATTGAACAATTAATTCCACCCTTAACCATGCACACGGCCACCACAACTACACATATCCTCATGAATTTTCATCCATTTCTATACATTGTAACAACAACCAACATACTACATAAAATTAATTCATCATTCCTATACCATGCAACACATTTTCGGCCAAACACCATACATATTCATGTTTCATGAATTTCATCCATTTTCACACACTATAATACTCATAAACCATCCATAACATACACAAGGAAGATGAAACCTTACCTTTCTCCTTTGATTCTTCACTTGGCTAAAGTTATGAGTTTGTGCAAATGACTAATGTTCTTGTTCCAACAACCCTTCCATGTTGTAGAGGACCTCCAAATTAGTGAGAATACTAGGAGAAAATAATTTTTCTTCATCAATTCTCATGGCCTAAAATTTGGCCATGTTGGCCGAAACCCTTCTCTTCTCTCCTTCTTTTTTTTTTTTTTTTTTTTGTCTTCCATCAAAAGATGAACTTGCATATGTATATATATGCCTTGCCCCATTTTTCCATATTTATATTTTAGCCCCTCAATTTTGGCCTCATGTCCCTTTCCTTCCCTCTCTAGAATTTTCCACCTTTTTCTTGATTTTTCTTGAAATTAATTTAAGAAGACCAATTGTCTTCTCTTGCAAGCTTCAACCATGCACATGCAAAATTACCCTTATTAATTAAATATGGCATACACCACACACCATGTGACCATGTGGCCTTCTCTTGAACTTTTCATGAACTTGGCGAAATTCCCATTTTACCCCCTAGCCTTCCACATTATCTCCATTGACCACTTTGCGAATTTCCCTTTTTACCCTTAACCTTTCTCAATATTTCTATACAATAATATTCATAAATAATATCCACAACCAACTTGTACACTAAAATAATTTTTTTTTTGAAAATGGTCTCGCCATAACTTTCCACGACGACTTTGGAATTTCTAAACACACAAGATACGGGCTATAACAATCACTATGTCAGACCAGCTTCTTCGGTAAGTATTACAGATTACTCCAGCCCCCTATCCTGGCCGTCGATAAACCAGGAGTTGCCCAATTATCCATGTCCCTCGGACTCGGAGGAGAGAGATGATGCAGGCCAAACGAGGAAATGATGGGTAGACAATGATAAAGAGCACACTTCACCTTATAGATCACCAGATCCGACTAGAGACCGATCGACTACAAGTATGTGAGACTTTAGTGGAATTTCCTATGTATGTGCATTTCTTTGTAGATTATTACCTAATAACGAGCGAGAAATCAAAAGGGCGACAACAGTATTTATAAGTAACGGCGACCAAGGTGTTTTCGTCACCATGGAGAATTTTGAAATCTAGGATGGAAAGTAATCATACATACAGGTGAAAGTTGAATATTGAGGATTAAAGAGGCCAAGGTAGCAATTGTGTAGTCGGAAGAATAAGAGATCCTTTTTAATTCGAAGGGAGATGCGTTACGAGAATGTCTTGGAATCTGTTAAGACCTCAACTTGCTCGAGATTAGGTGATGAATGTCATGCAGAAAGGTGGGTGCAATTATATCAGCACTAACACACCAGATTTTATTAGAGTTTCAAGG
>NW_026727165.1:0-35100 GCF_029784015.1 Lycium ferocissimum | reverse complement strand
GGAGAAAACCAACTGAAAATATTAGCCCTCCTTATAAGATATTTAACATTATTCAAAAAGAAACATTTCAGTAGTTACCAAATGCCACACATAAAATATTATTTGCAATCATTATTGTCACATCTTTTGCCTTAAATAATTTTGGGCCTTCATTCCTCGTATACACCGAGCTCTGGACTTTTATCCTTGGATATGATCTAATTCTTCGGCTCGGGTAAATTTGCTCATGTTGGACGATTAAATTTTCTAGTTCAAAAATACGGGATATTATAGCTTAGACCGTATTCCATTTAAATAATTTTTGAACCTCGACGAAATTTATTTTCTTCGATTGGTTAAATTTGAATTCCTTACGATACATGCGTACCATCACTTTAACCACTTATAAGCTTAGGGGATAACCTCGTGCCCATTACTAATATCATTTAACTCACACGCTTTCCAACACATGAAAATACGGGATGTAACATCCTTCCTCCCTTTAGAACATTCGTCCTCATATGTCAAAGAGGACTAAAACTCGTCAATTAAATAACCGAATCACCCGTTATATGCGTACTATAGACGGCAAGATTTGACCACGAAAAGGGTGTTTTAGGGATATTAGGCCTAAAAGTGCTAAACGACCTAATGGGTCGTTACACTAACCCACATATATGTCTACAGACCTCTAAACAGACCAACAGAATCATATGATGGGACAGGGCCCCGCCGTACCCCTGAACAAACAAATACATATACTACGAACGAATATGTACCAAAAGGTGGGCTCGGAACAAGGAGCACTCCAAGACCGGCCATGGGAATCCTAAGCGGCGGATCACCAAAATACGTACTGCGGGCATGAAACGCGACCCCAGAAGAAAGGGGTTAGTACGAAATATGCGAGCATGTAAAGCATGGAATATCGTAAACAGAATCGTACTGAAACGAGGAGGGTAGAAAAGTAGCACAATAACCAGAAAATCATAATACTTGCCTTTGAAACATAAATCATACGTACCCATTTCATATTCAGCTCATCATAGGATCGAGAAACGAGTCGAAAATCATCTCGTACACACATGCATAGATATAACGTGCCCCGACCCTCTAGTGAGGGGCGCGGTAAGTAAAACCATCAGATACATATACATATAACGTGCCCCGGCCCTTTAATGAGGGACGCGGTAAGTAAAATCATCATATCATATACATATAACGTGCCCGGCCCTCTAGTGAGGGACGCGGTGAATGAAGTCATCATATGCCATCACAGCCCCTCCCCATATCATCATATCATAATCATATCATATAACATACCCCGGCCCTCTAATGAGGGGCGCGGTGAATCATACTGTAGAATCGTGCACGAATACATGCCCTGGCCCGGGACGCAGTGAAAGAGATCATAATGGGTCGCACGGCGAGTAGTGAGAAACCATACACACAAATCATCATCACGGACTCAACAACATAATCGAGACGAAATCTCGTTTAAAAAGTTAAATAACCGTCAAGTCAAGTTCCTTCCGAAAATCATTCGAGAACATATCAAGTATCACTTTAGAAATTGTAGGTACGTGTCGAAGATCATATGACATACTTGTGGAATCAAAAACATAGTCGTCATTACAAACTCAATAGAATAGTCGAAGCGAACTATTATTTCAAAACCAAGGCAATAGTCAAATCAAATTTTCTTTCGAACACCACTCGGGAACATATCAACTCGAACTTCAGAAACCATAGTTATGTATCAAAATCATATGCGTGAGATCATTATCATAGACTCAAAAGGTAAGTAAACTGATCGTACTTGAAATCGGGATCATACTCATATCATATTCTTTCAAAAGTCGTCAGAAGTACATAAAGAAAGTCGCGGGACCCACGAACGGGTGTCGACCCGAGCCGGGACCGCTTATGGAAAACATAATCATCATACATCAAGGAATCATTTTTGAGCATATCGAGGCGATCCGGTTCTGTCTGTGAAAGTTACGGACTTTCGTAGTTTTCGGAATCATTTAGGAACAAAACTCTTTTAGAAACCAAACTTCTATGCAACTTTTGAAACTTATTCATACAAAAGACATAGGGCCAATATTTCATTATATCATGCATACGAAGACCAAGAAACAAATAATAATCACAGACATGGTCGGATCGCGAGAGTAGAATTTCCTCGAGGCTCGTATCATAGCCTATTTACGACTAAGGCATGCCAAAAGAAAGAAGGGTTGCGCTTTACATACCTTGATCGCTCTCAACGCTAATCCAAACTCAAGCTAATTCCAATCTACATCTCGGGTTGCCCAAGGTCTACAAATAAATCATATTATGCCAAACATTAGCTATAGGCATTTGGGCATTTAATTCCAAATTAACCCTTAATTCTACAGAAATTTGGGTAGCATTTTCCCTGTAAATAGGCCAACCCCGAGAATTTAACTCGGCCAAAATCAACAACAACAGCAACAACAACCAACCTAGCAACATTAATAATCAATCCGAAAGGCAATATAACATTAATAACTCTCTTTTACATCATTTGGCAACTTTCAATATATTCGATTCAACGACTTGCATTCAAGCTAACATCAACGCTTATACATTCAAATACCAACCCGAATCCAACATTTAAGAACATTTCAAACAATTTATACAATATTTCCAACAATCCAACAAGGCTCCAATTTGCCCAAAAACTGTCCCCAAACCCGAGAACAACTATGGCCCATTTCTAACTTCCGAATCATGATTTATATCAACAATCCACACTATGACGATATCATTCTCATAAATATACAAATTACATCAAATGCACAATAACCTTCAAATCAGCCCATACAATTACAACATCAAACTTGAGTCATTAAACGCTCATTTCCAACATAGATTTCATAACGACGACAACTAAAACATTAAGCGATATTACCCCATTCATTGTCATATAATATGACCCATTTTCGGCCAACACTACATATGCACATACTTATGATTCTCATTCATTTCTTCACCCTACAATGATCAAAAATGCTATCTAGACTTCAATTCATTGCTTCAACACAACACAACACACACACCCTTCACACGGCTAACACACCATACACACAACTCACTTCCAACATCCCCTATTTCATGATTTTCATCCATTTTAACATACTACAACATTCATACAACCTTTATAACTCATAAAACATGATTAATTCTTACCTTTCTTCTTCAACTCCCCAAATAGGCTAGGGTTTGCAATTGACACAACGGATGGTTAGATGACCCGGACAACGCTTCCACGTTACTTAGGGACCTCAAATTAGTGGATTAGCACCAAGGAATTATTTTTGGGATGGCTAGAATTGAATTTGATTTTTTCCTCCTTTGGCCGAGAGCCTTGCTCTTCAACTTCTTGGTTCCCTTTTTTTTCTAAGTGTTGGATGAGATGAGAATGAAGTAGTAGTCATCTTTTGAGCTAATATAAGACTTGTTGTCCAAGTGTCCATGGCCCACACAAGTGTTGGACCAATTAAAATTGTCCACAAATTGTGTGGGCCTTCTTCAAGCCACACGGCTAAGACCATGAAAAATGCATGATTTTTAACTTTCATTAATTCCAATTTTGGTCCCAAATTTTCCTAAGCGTCCCATGCAAACAAATTCATGAACAACTTATGACTCAAAATCAAATCGAAGGTCAAAAGTCTCGACTTTGTATCCCGGAATGGTTTGGACCCTAACTTATCATAGTTAAACCGGAGTATTCCAATGTTCAAAGTACGGGATATAACACCCTATTTCTTCGGTGACTTCTTTCTCCCTTTCTCCAAGCTGCTCTTTGTACCTTGTCGCCGGTGTTGGTGTTAAGATGATGACGATACCAAATGATGTTGGTCTGATGGTTTATTTTCATCGTCTCGCCTCGCCATCTTTAGGTAAAACTTCAAATCCCTAAATCCATGCCACTACTACAGATGTCTCCTCCTCAAGCCTGAACCAGGGATCCCAGATGAAAGGCCTCATTTGACAGTATTTGTCATGGATTTTCAAGTAATATGCTAGTGTGGACATCATTTTCACATAGTCTTCAAACAGATTTAACCTTATAAGAATGTATCCTTCTTCAATAAGGCCAAATGTTGGTGTGCCTTTTATCCCACATTGTTTTGGGATCTGTGTCCTTAATTCCTTGATATCTATAGCATCATATGAAAATTTCCCAAGTATAGCATACTGTAGATTTTCTTTCAAGATCATTTGCTGCACTTCGTTTGTATTCCATATTACATAAGGTTCCCCATCAACATATGTGACCTTTTTGGTAGGGATATTAATCTGGGCATGGGCTTGAGGTGTTGTATCGAGTTTCAATAATCTTGGGCATAATCTGTTTGTTTAGGTTGTGGTGCTACTTGCTCGCTAGGCAAATCTTTAGGGTCGTTTTGGTTCTGATGAAAAATATGGTCTTTTTGCTTCTGATTTTTTGACTCTGGGTTTTTTGGGTGCTTGTTTACTAGGTTTTGGTTGGAATTTGTTGATGGCAATGGTGGAAAGGTTGAATCTATGGTAGTAAGTTGTGGGAAAGGTGGAGCAACCTCAGGTGGAGGTTGTCCACCGGCCTTATTAGCCATGGTGGCCGGCGGCTGCAGGGTTGTAAGTAGGGTTTTTCTAAAAAGTTTTTCTTTTTGTTTAGAGCGTTTTTTGTTCGTTCATTCCTCTTTTTTTTTTTTTTTTTTTTTTTTAAGACCACCAAATTAGTGGCATTTTATTAGAAATCAAACAAACTGTACAAAAACTAACTAATTGGTTAGTATGAAAACAGATAAAAAAAGCTAGAGCATAAAAGTAAAACCATTACAACATCAAACATAAATAGAGCTGCTAGAGGTCCTATAGTCTTGACTTGCATCCATTTTTCACACCTCCAAGCTCTCACCAGGTGGTACGGACTTCAGTCAGGTGAATTTTCTTTAGACATCTAGGACAGTATCAGCTTACTATGATATGTTTACTCTAATGGTCACTGATCTAACCTGTTGCCATTTCCTGGAAAATGTTGAAGCTTTATTGAACATGTTGAGACTTCCTGCATGGGAATGAGCATGCATGCACACTAATACCACCCATAACAAGATTCCTCACCAGTTCATCTCCATTTCAACACATGAAGTATATATAGCCTTGCCATGCAACACAGTTATTTCATTCTCTTATCAGTATCAGTAGTAATGTCCGATTCAAGTTATAGTTCCTGTAATCTGTTATCCTTCTCATGTTTGATCCTAAGATTAGGAATTTGAGCTTTGTCCATGTTGAGAAGTCTTATAGCCTTGATTGGAAGATCCTGAAAATTTTAAAAGTGTTGTGTACCTGCAAAATAAAAAACATAGTTAGTTAAAAAGTCTGCCAGGCCATTTCTTTCTCTGTATATGTGCTCCACAATCACATATGTCCCCTCCTTATTCTGTTAATCTCTTGAACCACGAACGTAATGCTCCATGGAACCTCCCATGTTCCAGAAATGAACATCTTCATAGCAAATGAGTTAGTTTCCACAACTAGAGGAACAAGCTGATGAGAAATGCAGTAGTCAACTCCCTTCTTGATGGCCAGAGCTTCTGCTATGAGATTATTGCCATCTGCAATAGTGTGTCCTGCTACATACATGAGATTACCCTCTTCATTTCTAACACAAAAGGCAATGGAACTAGGGCACCGGATTTCCTCTGCAAAAGACCATCTGTATTATATTTGAACCAACCCCTTGCTGGTAATTGCCATTTGACTACAATTGTCCTGATAACATGTCTAAATGATTCAAAATAGTAAATGATATCTGGCCATTTGTGTGGTATATTCTACATTGAAGGAAATATTATCCTGCATAGCAGATGAATATTTTGATTGATCTCATGCAGAACTTTATACATTGACATATTGCCCCTATGCAACCTCGTGTTTCTCCACTTCCAGATCTGCCAAAGAATGACTGCAGGAACTGCCTTTTGTATTGGTCTCAACTTATAATGACACTTTGCATTGCACCATAACTTCACTGCATGTTTCGCTTGACAACAATTCATCAATATTCCTGCAGCACTGCTAAACCAATTCCATACAGTTGTAGCAAAATCTCCTTTTAGAAACAGATGGTCTATTGTCTCCTGCCTAGGTTCTATGCAACAACAGCATCTAGAAACTATATTAATTCCAATAGTTGCTAGAACTTCATCCACAGGTAACTTGAATTTCCATAACCTCCATAAGCAGAATGAGATCTTAAAAGGAAGACCTTTCAGCCATATGTTCTTATAGTCCTCAAAAACATGACCTCTTTGTCTAAGAAGGTCCCATGCACTAGAAACTGTGAATTTACCAGTGCTAGTCATCATCCACCAACGTTTATCCCACTGATCTGAAATTTCTCTCAGCTCCAAATCCTCTAGAATATACTCTACTACATCAGCTGGAAAAAGCTGTTGTAATCTGCTAACATTCCATTCATTACCTCCTATCAGGTCTTTAACATCTTCCATAGATTCATCAATTGGAATATCAGGTAATACATAATGTAGAGCACCTAATTTGGTCCAATTATCAAACCAAATATTTGTTGTTCCACTCTTTGTTTCCCACCAGATCACTTGTTCAATATTGTCCCTCACCCCTGGGACCATTTTCCATACTTGTGTACCACCTTTCCATTGCACATATTGTGGATACTACTTCTTGCAGTATTTATTCCACGTGAAATTTGCCCATAATGTATTAGATGTTCTAAACCTCCACCATAATTTTGCACATAAATCCTTAGACACATCAAATAAAGATCTGAAACCCAATCCACCTTCATCCTTAGGTAAACATATTTTCAACCAAGCAGCCCAATGCCTTGACTTAATGTCCTCTTTATTACACCAGAAAATTTTTGCAAAAATCTGATGAATCTCCTTAATAACACATTTAGGAGGCTTTATGGCTGATAACAAGTGTATTGGAATACTCTGTAGGACACTATTGATCAACACTGCCTTGCCACCAGGAGATAACAATTTGCCCTTCCATGCTTGTAACTTGTCTTTGACTTTCTTGATCAATTCTGAAAATCAGATTTCCTCTTCCTTGCATGAGATATGGGACATCCAAGATACATGAAAGGAAAGGAACCTCTAGTGAAACCGGATAGCAGCAACTTGTTGAATAATATTGTTATCCACTTTAGAGAACATGTAAAATGAACTTTTTCTCTCATTGATCAGCTGACCAGATATTTCTTCATATTCCTTCAAAGTCTTCATAACTAACTGTAAAGAGGTGGGATCTGCAGAAGCAAAGATAATTGTATCATCTGCATAAGCTAGATGATTGAGATTGGCACTCCATTTAGGCATCCCATAGCTCTTGAAATCATCTTTCAGAAATAAAGCATTCAATGATCTTTAGAGTGCTTTTGTAGATAGAATGAACAATGCAGGGGACAATGGGTCCCCTTGTTTAACACCCCTAGATGAGTGAAAAAACCATGAGCCTGCCCATTAATGAGTACTGAATACCAATTATTAGCTATCAACCTCCAGATCAAATCAATACATTGTTCAGCAAAACCTATTCTCCTTAGCACCCTGGTTAGAAATAACCATGATAGTCTATCATATGCTTTAGTTCGGTTCCTCTTGTGTAGGCTTCATGCCATTATTCCTGTGTGATTTAACTAGCAGTGGGTATATTGTGATGGGAAGTTAATATAGTCTTCTCGAGCGTATTATGACGTGAAATGACGAGGTGAATATGGATATTGAGAAGGTAAGAAACACTGTTCTGTAAAAGGTATGACAAGGCACACATGTGGCCTAGATTATGGGCTCGTGGTTCGAGGATAGTTTCGAAAACGAGAGGTTTATTGTTATATCCCGCATCCGAGGTTCGTTCCGGAGCGGAGGTTGTGCTCGGGTCCGAGGAGTGTTCCAGAATGAGTGGTACATGGACACCATGAGTCCCCTGCAGGTCATGACTACTGAGCTACGACATCAGATAGCTTGTGTGTACAACGGGTGGGGTTATAGTGGTAATTTCATTTCCGTTGTGGTTGACGTGTTTGTGATTCTTGGCAATTTGGTGATTTGTTGTGATTGTCCGTGGTTGACTTATTGTGATGTATTGATATTCGTGTATGATTGACTAGCTTGTTTATTCTATTGATTTCATAAGATATGCATGATACTAATACTTAGTCGGCCAATGATGCTTACCGGTACATCGTGTTTGTACTGATACTACCTTGCCGCATTCTTTGAGTGTAGATTTTGATATAGAGACCGCTATTCGTCCTCACATCTAGCGTGGGGGATAATTGCTAACAGATTTTGGGGTGAGCTTCTTCTCATGCCAGGCTGCCCGAAGATCTTTTACTTATGATGTCTTTTCTTATTCTGGACATTATGGATATTTATTAGGCAGATTTCAGTTCTTAGACATGTTTTGGCTTAGAGTCCTGTACGATGACTTTCGGATTTTAGGGATTCTAATAGCTAGAACTTCCACACTTACTACAGTATTTATGGCAAGATTTACTTGTTCTTTTGTTGTTAAATGAGTAATAATTGTTTAGCTTGATTTATATAAAAACTGTATTGAATGGATTTTGGTGGTATGTATATTGGTTCGCCCATTAGGATTTAGATAGGTGCCGGCCATGGCGGGTTGGGTCGTGACAAAGCTATAGCTTTATCGGAGTGATGTAAGGTCGGTAACCTTCGATTATATTATGGAGCAATCATCGTCGCTATGTCTCACCTTGAAGGAACTAGTATCAGGAGGTGCGATGGCCAACAATGAATAACATCAAGGAAATTATGAAATAAGGTCATTAAGCTCATAGTAGCGTCAATTCAGAAGCTTTGGAATCTCTAGAAGTAAAATCATCATCATCATTATTATCATAGAACACATCTTATCTCTTTCTCATAAGAAGCTTTTAAGAATCTTTAACTTTCATCTTTTGGGATGTAAAAAGGTCATGGAGATGTAGAAAGGAAATCATAATATAAAAATTTTGAAAGAAGGGGACTAGCCTTAACATACCTTGACGTCCTCTTAACGACTACACGTTCTCCTTCCAAGCTCACGACCCTACATTTAAGTGAATTCGCACTAAAATTAGATAAGTGAAGATACGCTTAAGTTTAAGCTAAAGCGACTGAAAGCTAACGAAAATTGGGCAGCATTTCCTTTGTTTCGACAACTTTCTCCATATACTAAACAACTCCCAATCATCAATAGGAACACCCATAATATCATAATCAATAGATTTCTTCAAATTAAACATTGTTCAATTCTCAAGCTCCTTTTCAAAGTCATTCATAACCATAATTACAGCACAACACCATATTCATAGACATATACTACTCCTTCATCATCCTTAGTATCATTCATAACAAAATTATACTCATAGCATACTAAGAATCATGACTCAAGTTAACTTACTACTCAAAATATCATTATTCCCATAATTGAGCTCATATTCTATTTTCTTCTCTCATCCAAGTCATTCAACCACTCAAATACTCTTAATAACATGAAGTAGATGTAAAACTCACCTTTGATCATGTAAGGATGAACTTTGGATGAATATACCTCACTTGAGAACAACCCCAACTTCAATACCAAAGGAATTCTTGATTTCTATAAACCCTAGTGAGCCTCCTTGCACTTGATCCTCTTGATTCTTGGTGTTTAATCTTTGATTTCTCTTGGATTTGTGTTAATATGGTGTGTGGAATATTCTAGAGTTCTCAAGAGGTGTGGAGAAGATGAGAAATAAGAAATAAGAACTTGGGTCATCTTTTTATAAAAAAACCAAAGCTGCCCGATAGGATTTATACGGACACTTATACGGTCTATATAGTTTTATACGGTCCGTATAATAGCACCAGTGATGACCTTTCACTATAACTGTTATACGGACCGTATAAATGGTCGTATAACTCACCTTTTTCCAAAGTTTCTTTCATTGATTCGTTTGATCTCAAATCCCTATGGAGTCTTCTTGGCACTTGTTTAACACTATTAACCATCTAAGGAGCCCTATAACTCCTTCCCAAGACATTACAAAATAATCGTTAACTCGATACTTGCGAAAACTTCTCCAAACACAACTTATACTTTACTTCCTTCGACGAACTTAGTTTCACCGATTCATCTAGCTTTAAAATCTTGTCGTATGCACTTTAAAGCTACTAAATACTCTCCTTATTGTCATAAGGACTTCATGTTCACCTTAAGCTTGCGGTAGTCTATTCACAGCACAACAATATGAAATGTAAGAGGTGTAATAGTTAGCATAGGAGATAGTTAGAGATATTAACCAGAGAAACAAGTTGCATAATATAGTGGTTAAGTTAGACATGGCAAAAGCTTATGATAGGGTGTCATGGATCTTTTTAACCAAAGTTTTGAGGCAGTTTGGGTTTTCTAATGTAATTATTGATATGGTATGGAGATTGGTGTCTAACAACTGATATTCAGTGTTAATAAATGGACAGTCTTATGGACTTTTTCATTCAACTAGAGGTTTGAAACAAGGGGACCCCCTATCCCCTACACTATTCATCATTGCAGTAGAGGTTTTTGCAAGAGGGTTGAATAAACTACATGAAGACAGAATCTTTAAGGGTTTTGATCTACCCAAATAGAGTCGACAGATCAATCACTTATCTTATGCAGATGATACAATCTTGTTCTGTTTAGCAGAGTCCTATTCACTAAAGAAGATGATGAAAGTGCTTAGAGATTATGAAGCTACTTCAGGGCAAATGATTAACAACAACAAAAGTTCCTTTTATGTGCATGAGAAGACTCCACTGGCAGTGATAGCATGAATAAAAAGAAGAACAGGTGTGATTAAAGGCTCCTTTCCCTTTATTTACCTTTGTTGCCCTGTTTTTTATGGTAGAAGGAAAATTGTTTACTTTGAGAAATTGATAAAAAAAAGGTGATGAGAAGAGTATAGTCCTGGCAAAACATTTTTTATCTTTTGGTGGTAGATATATTTTGATTGCTCATGTATTACAAACAATGCCTGTATACCTACTGTCTTAAGTGGTGTGATTAAACAGTTGCATAGCATTTTTGCTAAGTTTTGGAGTAATACATCAGGAGTGAAAGGTAAGCATTGGGTGGCTTGGGAGAAAATGTGTTATCTTAAAAATAAGGGAGGTTTGGGGTTCAGATATCTTGATGATATATCTAAGGCTTTATTTGCAAAGCTTTGGTGGAACATGAGAACTATTCCTTCTTTATGGGGTGCATATATAGTGAACAAGTATTGTAGGAAGCTTCATCCAACCATTGCACAGGCTAAGGGGACCTCTAATGTGTGGAAGAAGATGGTTGAGGTAAGAGAAGAAGTTGAACATAATATTTGGTGGCAGATAAAGGCTAGTAATTTCAGCTTTTGATTTGATAACTGGACAAAGCTTGGAGCTTTGTATTTTGTGGTACCAGATCATGCAGTAAAAGAAGAAATACAGGTGTTGGAATTTATAGAAGAAAGAGAATGGAATCTAAGTAAGTTGAAGAGCCTACTTCCAGAGGAGACTGTTCAATACATTGCTGAAACAATCAACCCAAAGGCTTTAATAGGTGGATAATGACAAAGCTTGGTGGAAGAATAACAATAATGGACAGTTTACTGTTAAGAGTGCTTGGGATGAGTTGAGGCAGAAGCAGGAACAGTTAATGCCTTACAATTTCATATGGACTAAAGGGCTTCCAATAAAAATCAGTTTCTTCTTATGGAGGTTATGGAAATGCAGAATATCAACTAATGATAATTTGAAAAGACTGCATAATCCAGTAGTCTCAAGATGTTGGTGTTGTGAAGAACACAAGGAAGAAACAAATTTCACATCTTTTTCTTACATCTCCAATAACTTTAAAGCTTTGGAGGAATTTTGCTTCTTGTGCAGGTATAAATATAGAAGGCTTGGCTTTGTAGCTGGTTATTATCAAATGGTGGACAGCGAAGGCACATTCCAAGCTCAAAGCTAAATATGTGCAGTTCCAGCTATAATTCTTTGGCAGATTTAGAAGAGGAGAAACTCTATAAAGCATGGTGGAAACACAACATTTTTTAGGATGCAGTATCAGGTGCAGACTACAATAACTCAATTGATGAAAGTGCAATATCCATGGATGACAAAATTACCTTCAGACTGGGCTTCAATAATCAGTGTGCTGACTCAATACAAACCTACTTTACACTACTTCTTTGTAAAGTGGAAATTACCAGATAGGGGAACATTGAAATGCAACACAGATGGAGCTAGTAAGGGCAATCCAGGATGTAGTTCATATGGATTTTGCATTAGAGATGAGAAAGGGGATTTGGTATTTGCACAGGCACAACAACTGGGAGTTACCAACTAATATGAATGTAGAGACTTCAATAATAAGGGAAGCAGCAAGGTGGTGTTTGGCTCAACATGCTTACCATATCACAATCGAAATAGATTCACTGGTGCTTCAAAACATTTTACAAGATGTTTGGAAAGTGCCTTAGGAAATAATTGTACATATTGAGGAAATCAAACAGGAAATGCAGTAATTACAAATAAAGGTGGTGCACATATTCAGAGAAGGAAATAAATTGGCTGATTACTTGGCTAACTTAGCGTTCCAGACATATCAGATGCAGCAATTTCACAGCTTTCAAGAGTTACCAATAGAATGTAGAAAGATTTTGAATATTGATAAGGCTCAAGTACCTTCTATAAGAATAAGAACGAGGAAGATTCAGCAAGTGTAAATTGTTGATGCAAATGAAGATCAAGATGGAAGTTCACACAAATCTTTTCATACATAGAGTGATATCAAAATGTATAGTTGCTTTTGAAATGTATTTTTCAGAGGAGGCTAGGTCAAGGCATAGATTAGATAGCTTTTCTTTTTGTTTTGTTTCTGAACATTGGATTCTTTTCTTGTTTTGCTGCATTTGATTAATAAAAGCCCAAAATTTATTAAAAAAACAAAAAAAGTAATAATACCAAGAATTGCATAACACAACAACAAAAAGGGAAAATTGAAAAATATCATGTAGCTGAAATCTTAATAAATAAAGCAAAAATTAAAAATACTTAAAAAGGAAAAAGTTCCAAGCAATAGATAATTTTTTTCTTAAATATTAGTATATCTTATAACAAAATAGTAAAATAATTTTTGATTTATACTTTGGACAAATTCAAAAATCATTATTCAATATTAAAAATAAAATTATTTTGATTATATTTAAATATTACAATGGAAAGATTAATTAAAATATCATAGTAAAAAAATGTACAAAGAGGGTGTCACGACCCAATTTAACAAGCTGTGAAGAAACTAACTCCTCCAAGTCAGTAAGCCATCCACAACCCAAATAGAAGCAAAAGAAAAAAAAGATTAAAGCGGAATAAGCATACCAGTCAATTTTTAAGTCTTAAAGGTTTATAGTCATAAAAGTGTGGAATCATAAATACAACAAATCCCGAATCTGGTCTCACTAGTACTAGAACTACTAAATACGGATACAAGTCTGAAGAGTACTCAAATGCTGTCTGAAATGGAAAGTTAGGAAAATAAGAGATAGTGGACAATCTGGTGCTATGGATCATCATGTAGCTCACCCAAACTCTCTGAATGGCCTCCTCAACGAGCAACCGCGTGGTCTCGAGGTCCGCTAGTGCTGGGCACAGAATCTGCACACAAAAGAGTGCAGCATGTGTAGCGTGAGTACAAAGAACAACGGGTACTCAGCAGCATCGTCGACTGACCCTAATGTAAACGGAGACGAGAGCTGGTGTCATGACCCAACCAGAGGGCCATGACGGGTACCCGGAGCTAGCCTACCGAGCACCACTTGTCATACTTCTTCCAATCTATCTCGGTGGACCACTTTTCTAATGATCAAATAACTCAACCTGAATAAATGTCATTCTCAAAAATAAAACTCGTTACGAAGCATTCTTCGATTCCACCTCAAACATATATATGAACAAGCCGACAAGGCTACAAAATGATATACAGAATATACACTAATAAGGTCATGAAATATCTACTATCCACACATGTCAACGAGCCTCTAACTGGAGTACTGAAAATCATAAGGACGGGACAGGACCCCGCCATGCCCTAAATATAAACACAAAAGAATATACCAATAAACTGCAACTCCGGAGTAGTGGAGTGCTCCTGTATATCTGCTGATAAAGCTCCTAGGGATCTGGACCCTCTCCCTGTCTACCTGCGGGCATGAACGCAGCGTCCACAAAAGAAAGGACGTCAGTACGAATAATGTACTGAGTATGTAAGGCATGAATAATAACATAATAAAGAAATAAAGAAACGTGAGATAAAGAGATAACCTGTAACTGACTGCCTCTTAAGGCGGAGCCATGCATGCTAACTTTTACTTTTAAAACAACATCATAACATATATATATATATATATATATATATATATATATATATATATATATAATATATATATATAAATCCGGGTTTCCCGCATCCGGGGTAACCATCTCATGCCGCCCACTAGTGGTGTCTGTCCTTGCCATAAAGGCACATTGTTATTATCATTATCCATAAGCCGCCCACTACGCCCACCGTAGTGGTGTCTGCCCGGCCAATTAGGCCCGATGTAATCATACATAAGGATAAGCCTGCATGAGAGCCCAATTAAAAGCTACAATTCTATCGGAGTGACGTAAGGTCGGTAACCTTAGATTATCTTATGGAATAATCATCATCATTATATCTCATCCCGAAGGAACAATTCATAAGGTGAGATCAACAAACGAACGAATGAAATCAAAGAATTCATGAAATAACTCAATAATCTCACAATAGCATCAAAACCATAAGATTTGGAATTTCTAGCATTAAAATCATCATTATCATGTTCAACATAGAAAACATCTCATCTTTGGTATCATAAAAAGCTTTTAAGAATTATGAACTTCTAGCTTTTGGGCATAAGGAGGTTATGGAAAATATGGATGGAATCATACCATAGGAATCATGCCTTTGAAAGAAATGAACTAGCCTTAACATACCTTTTTTCTTCTTAACGACAACGTTCTCCTTCCAAGCTCACGACTCTACATTCAAGAGGATTCCTACTAAGGTTAGGTCATTGAAAGCATGATTAAGTTTAAACTAAAGCAACTAAGGGCTAACATAATTTGGGCAGCATTTCCTTTGTTTCATTGACATTCTCCATATAATAGAAAACTCCCAAACATCAGTAGCAAACATCCATAATATCATAATCAAGAGGCTTCTTTCAAGTTAAGCATTGTCCAATCCTCAAAACTCCTTTTTAAGGTCATTCATAACAATAGCTACAACACAACACCATATTCACTTACATACAATACTTCCTCAACATCATTAGTGCCCCCCTCAATAAGATTATACTCATAGCATACTAAGAATCATGATTCAAGTTAATTTGCTAGTCAAAAATATCATTAAATCCATATTTGAGCCTCATCTTCTAATTTCTTCCCTCATCCAAGTTATTCAACAACCAAATACTCTTAATAACATGAAATAGATGTAAAACTCACCTTTTATCGTATAAGGATGAACTTTGGGTTAATGTATTTCACTTGAATGAAACCCCAACTTCAATACCAAAGGAAATTTTGAATTCTACAAACCCTAGTGAATCTCCCTATACTTGATTCTTGCTATTTAATCTTTGATTTATCTTGGGTTTGGGTTAATATGATAGGGCAAAGGTTCTAGAGCTTTCAAGACTTGGGGAAAATGTGGGAAATTAAAAATAAGAACAAGGGTCATCTATATATAAAAAGAGAAAAAAGTGACCCGACCCGATTATACGGCCACTTATACGGTCCGTATAACTTTATACGTTCCATATAAATGGTCGTATAATCCCACCATGGGATAACCAATCTCTTGAATGGTTATACAGATAATTATACAAACTGTATAAGTTATACGGACCGTATAAGTGGTCGTACAACCCATTTTTTCTGAACTTGCTCTCGTTGATTCATTTGACTTCCAATCCTTCTTGTGGAACGTTCTTGGCACTTATATAACACTTCATTAACCATCTAAGGAGGCCTATATCTCCTTGTCAAGATATTTCTAAATAAACATTAGCTCGATTGATGCGAAACCTTCCCAAACACAACTTACATCTCACTTCCTTCGACGAATATAGTTCCATCGAGTCATGCGACTTCAAAATCTTATAGTACGCACTTAAAGCTATCAAATACTCCCTTAACTTCATAAGGACTTCATGTTTACCTTAACCTTGCGTTAGTCTATTTACAGCGCAACAACTCAAAATTCCCGAGATGTAACATTCTCCCCCCCTTAGGAACATTCGTCCTCGAATGTTAGACTCTTGGGGATTCTACAAAAATTTTACCAGAGTTTCCCTTCTAATATGGCACTACCATGCTGTCACAGCAACGCAAAATATATCGCCTCACAGGACTACAACAACAACATCAACAATCATGGCCACACACGACAAAAAAAGCATCAAAGAGAGTATTACATACCTGGGGACAATGGCGTCTCTGCTTGAGTCTCTTCTGGGGTGGAAATAAATGCGGATATCTGGACTTCATATCTTCTTCCCAAGTCATTTTCTCTCTGTTATTGTTTCTCCACAGGACCTTAACTGAGGCTACGTCTTTGGTTCTGAGTCTCCGCACTTGCCTATCTAGTATGTCAATGGGTACTTCTTTATAAGACAAATTCTCACTAACTTGGACATCATCTACAGGCACGATTCTGGAAGGGTCTCCAACACACTTACGAAGCATCGACACATGAAAAATAGGATGGACTGACTCTAAATCCGAAGGTAGATCTAATTCATAAGCCACTTGGCCTACCTTGCGCACAATTTTGTAAGGTCCAATATATCGGGGACTAAGCTTTCCCTTCTTGCCGAATCTCATTACACCTTTCATCGGCGACACCTTCAATAATACCCAATCGTTAACTTGAAATTCCAAGTCCCGTCGATGGTTGTCCGGATAAGATTTCTGGTGACTTTGGGCTGTCAACAACTGGTCTCGGATAAGCTTGATCTTTTCTACCACTTGTTGGATCAATTCTGGGCCTATCAGTTGTCTCTCTCCTACCTCAAACCATCCAATTGGCGATCTACACTTTCTCCCGTATAAAGTCTCATACGGGGCCATCTGGATGCTGGAATGATAACTGTTGTTATATGTAAATTCAATAAGTGGAAAATGATCATCCCAATTACCTCCGAAGTCTAATACACATGCCCGCAACATGTCTTCCAAGGTCTGAATAGTGCGTTCAGCTTGTCCATCAGTCTGTGGATGAAATGTTGTGCTAAGTCTCACTTGAGTTCCCAAACCTTCTTGGAAGGCCAGAAATTAGCTATAAATTGTGCTCCCCTATCTGTGATGATGGATATGGGGACACCATGAAATCGCACTATCTCTTGAAGATACACCTTTGCATAATTTTCTGCTGAGTATATAGTTTTGACTGGTAGAAAATAAGCTGACTTCGTAAGTCTGTCAACAATTGCCTATATGGAGTCATACTTACGCTGAGAACAAGAAAAGCCTACGATAAAATTCATATTGATCACTTCCCATTTTCAAGTTGGAATTACCATAGCTTGCAACAATCCCCCTGGCTTTTGATGCTCAATTTTCACTTGTTGACAATTTGGACACTGTGCTACAAACTCTACTATATCATTCTTCATTCTGTCCCACCAATACATTGACTTTATATCATGGTACATCTTTGTCGCTCCTGGATGAATAGAATAACGGGAGTAATGGGCTTCTTCGAAAATCTAGTGGCGTAATCCTGCAACATCTGGGACACATAGCCTGCTTCGATACCTGAGAATTTCATCTGCAGAAGTTTCAAATGGTGACTTCTCTTTCTGAGGAAGTGTATCTTTGTAATAACTCAATTTAGGGTCTTCATACTGGCGCTTTTTCACCTCCACTACTAAGGATGAAAAACATTTGTGATTTATGAACAACAGAACTCCCTGCATTGCTCGAGTCCATTAAGCGAACTCCTAGGCTAGCTAGCTGTTGAAGTTCATGGGCTATTCCCTTTTCTTCGGCTGAACGTCACATAGACTGCCCATGGATTTACGGCTAAGAGCATCAACCACCACATTCGCCTTTCCGGGATGATAGAAAATACTTACGTCATAGTGTTTCAATAACTCTAACCACCGCCTTTGCCATAGATTTAGCTCCTTCTGCTTGAAAATATACTGGAGACTCTAGTGATCTGTATAAATATCAACATGAACACCACAAGAGTAATGTCTCCACATCTTTAGGGCATGAATAACCGCAGCTAGTTCAAGATCATGGGTCGGATAGTTTTTCTCTTGTTTCCGCAACTGCCTGGAGGCATAGCTAATGACTTTACTCTGCTGCATGAACACACAGCCCAACCCAACACCGGAGGTGGCATCACAATAAACAACATAGCCTCCTGATCCTTCTGGAAGTGTCAAAACTGGGGCTGAAGTCAATCTATCTTTCAATTCCTTGAAACTGCACTCACAAGTTGTTACACCTCAGAAAAATTTCATGTCGTCGTATGATAGTTAGACTAACGCCGGGTGAGAAGTATACGATGTTTCTATAAGTAAGAGAGGTTACTTAACAATTCCAATTAAGATTTCTAAAGACATTTGAATCAAGGGAAGAAAGTTCGTTAAAGAATGTTGAGCACAAGTTGTATTTTGAAGAAGGATGTGCAACGTATCGAGTTAATATCGACTCCATGATGTCTTAAGAAAGAGTTATAACGCTCCTTAGATGGTTATTGAATTGTTAAACAAGTGTTAAGAAGGTTCCATAAGGATTGGAGATCAAACGAACGACGGAAACAATTTTCGAGAGGTGGGGTTATACGACCGCTTATATGGTCCGTATAACACCCAACAGAAATGTTGTTTCTCTGATGGTGAAGTACGGTCACTTATATGGACCGTGTAATATTATACGGACCGTATAAGTGTCCGTGGAAGTCCCGACGGGCTGAGTAATTCCAAGTATTTAAATGTGTTCCCACTTCAGGATTCTCATTTTCCACACTTCTCCACTTCTCTCCAAGGCTCTATAACATTCTGCACAATTCATATACAAGAATTCAAGGGAAATCAAAGGTTCATATCATAAATTCAAGTGAATCAAGCGTAAGGAAGCTCTTTGGGGTTGCTAGAGCCAAGAAATCGCTTGGAAGTTGAAGCTAGGGTTTTCTTCAAGTGCAGTATTTCTACCAAAAACCCATTCCTACTCAATCAAAGGTAAGTTTTATGATCATTTCATGTTATTTGGACTATGGAGAGGTTGAAAGACTTGGATTATAGAAGGAAACAGAAAATGGGTTACAAACATGAGAATAGCGACATTGTTGAGTAGTGGCTTAAAATGAATCATGATTCTTGACATTTTGTGGTTATAATTATGTTATAAATGATATTAAAAACATGGGAGATACATTATATGAGGATGAATGCAATGTTGTATTATGACCATGGTTGTGGATGATTTGGAATTGAATTGGGAGACTTGAATAATGTAGGGTGAATGAAGATTATTGATTATGATATGATGAATGTTATTATTGATGATTGAGAGTTGTTATATGATATACAGACATGAATATTGGAAGGGAACGTTCAAGCGATAAAGTAGCTAAACGAAAAGGTATGTGAGGCTAGTCCCTTCTTTCTCAAGGCATGAATCCCATGACATGACTTCCCTCATTCTCCATGAGTTTCTTACATCCCGACAATTATGAGTCTATGGTTATAAAGAGCTTCTTATGAGATAAAGAAAAGAGATATGTTACGAGTATGATAACGATGATGATGAGTTTAAGTCTAAAGAATTCTAAAGCCTATGATATGATGTTCCCACAAAGCTAATGATCCTAATTATGATTCTTTGATGTTGTTCATTGTGTTACACTCACCTTATCATGTTAGTTCCTTCGAGGTGAGGCAGAATGCTTATGAAACTCCATAATGGAATCGGGGGTTCACGACCTTATATCACCCCGATAAAGTATAGTTGTCTTTGAGTTCCTATGCATGCATTATGATGAGTACATGATGATGATTTTACACCGCGCCTATATGGCCGGGCGTACACCGCTTACGGCGGGCGAGAAGTATACACCATATCTAGATGGCATGGGCACACCACTAGGGGGGGCATGAGATGTTTATAACGACGCGGAGGCCCGGATTAAGGCTAATGATGATCACACCGTACCTATATGGTCGGGCAGCTTATACATATATGCATACATGATATGATGATGTCTATGAAGTAAGTTAGCATGCATTATTTCATTCTTAAGTGACAGTCAGTTACAGGTTGCTCTTCACTCGATGTCTCCTTATTTCATTGATATGTCATTATTGTTTATGTCTTACATACTCAGTACAATGTTCGTACTGACGTCCTTTTCTTTTGACGTTGTATTCATGCCCACAGGTAGACAGGGAGGTGACCCAAATTCATAGGAGCTATCAGCAGATTTATAGGAGCACTCCATTACTCCGGAGGTTCTACTTTGAGATATTATTTTTGTGTACATATTTGGGCACGACGGGGTCCTGTCCCGTCCATATGTCTAGTACTCTAGTAGAGGCTCGTAGATACGTATGTGTGGGTAATATGGTCTCAGGATTTTCCTCATTGTATATATATTATTTTGATAGTCGAAGGGCTTATGTATATAAATGTAGATTTGCTTGAAATTGAAAATGGTTTTTCTTATGACTAGAAGTGTGAAGTAATAGATAAATGCAGGAAAATTATGATGACTAGCCCAATGAGTAGTGCTCGGTAGTCAGCTCCGGGTACCCATCATGGCCCCCTAGTCGGGTCGTGACAAAAGTGGTATCAGAGCAGTTTAGTCCTAGGGTGTGTCTACGAACCGTGTCTAGCAGAGTCTCGTTTATGGGTGTGAAGCGCGCCACACTTATAAACAAGAAGCTGCGGGGCATTTAGGAAAAATGACCATTCTTCTTCTTATGAGATCGTGCAATAGAGCCATGTTATAAGATTTTCTCCTCCCTAATTGTGCGTTATGATTTCAGCTATGCCGGTAAAGAGAAAAGCTACAGCTGCCCAAAAAGGCAAGACTACGACAGAAAGGCGGATAGAAAGTGTCACGACCCGAATAGAGCCATGGTTATGGAGGAATTGAAGTGAAATTGTGAAATGTGGATAATGTAGATGAATGGTGATTGTTGCTTATAATATTATGAATGTTGTTATGGATGTTTGGGAGTTGATATGGAATATGGGAAAAGTTGTATAAACCAAGGAAATGCTGCCCAGTTTTCTCTAGAATTAGTAAGCACGTTCATATAATCAATTAGCTAATGTTAATGCGAATTCTCTTGAAGGTAGAGACATGAGCATTGAAGGAGAACGATAAAGCGATAGAATAGTTAAAGGAAAAGGTATGTGAGGCTAGTCCTTTCTTTCTAAGGCATGAATCTTACGGCATGATTTTCCTTCTTCAAGAATTTCCTACATTTCGGAAAACTAAGAGTCTATGTTCATGAATAGTCATGTGAGATAAGAGATACATTATGAGCACGATAATGATGATGATGAACTTAAGCCTAAAGATTCTAGAGTTCATGACATAATATTCCATTGATGTTGTTTATTGTATACACTCACCTTATATGCTAATTCCTTCAAGGTGAGGCAGAATGCTTATAAATGCTCCATAATGAAATCGGGGGTTTACGACCTTATGTCAGCCCGATAAAGTACAGTTGTCTTTGAGTTTCTATGCATGCGTTATGATGAGTACATGATGATGATATTACACCGCACCTATATGGCGGGCGTACACCGCTAAGGCGGGCGGTCGTATACACCATGGCCGATGGCATGGCTACACCACTAGTGGGCGGCATGAGATGGTACCCCGGACGCGGGAGGCCTGGATGCAGGCTAATGATTATTACACCGTACCTATAAGGTCGGGCAGTTTATACATATATGCATACATGATATGATGATGATTATGAAGTAAGCCAGCATGCATTATTTCTTTTACAATTGACAGTCAGATACAAGTTGCTCCTCATTTGATGCGTCCTTATTTCATTGATATATTATTATTGTTGATGCCTTACATACTCAGTACAATGTTCGTACTGACGTCCGTTTTCTTTGGACGCTGTGTTCATGCCCACAGGTAGACAGGGAGGTGATCCAGACTCGTAGGAGCTATCAGCTGACTTGAGAGCACTCCATTGTTCCGGAGGTGCCATTGATTTATTCCTTTGTGTATATCTATGTTTTGGGCATGACGGGGTCCTGTCCCATCCATATGTCTAGTACTCCAGTAGAGGCTCGTAGATACATATGTGTGGGTAGTATGGTCTCACAGGTTCTCAACGTGTATATATATATATATATATATATATATATATATTATTTTGATAGCCGGAGGGCTTATGTATATAAGGTAAATATGTTTCAAGTAGAAATGGTTCTTCTATGATTATAAGCATGAGACTAATGAATGACCGCAAAATGAGTAATAGAATGAGTGGTGCTCTGTGGTTAGCCCCGGGTACCCGTCATGGCCCTATTCGGGTCGTGACAAAAGTGGTATCAGAGAAGTTCAAAGACTAGGAAGTGTCTACGAGCTGTGTCTAGTAGAGTCTTGTTTATGGTATGTTGCGCACCATATCTATAAACAGGAGGCTATAGGGCATTTAGGATGGTTACTCTTCTTTCATCTCTAAGATCGTGCGATAGAGCTAAGCCATAAGAAATGAGATTCCTTATACTAACCCTTGATTGCAGCAGAAGAACGGTATTGACAGAAGAAAGTGATTGATGACATTGAAAGTTATGGAGGTAAGCCCCTTCGTTGAGGCTACGTTATCGGAATATATGTTTATATGATAATGGATTGGTTGTCATAGAGGTAAGTCGGTGTAATTACAATAGAGGAATTGACTAAAGGTATCTCTTGATGATAAGTTCAGTTATAAGTTTGTGAACTAAACAAATTGGATGAATCAGAACAAAGGTAAGCGACGGTACGAAAGATGTATGTCGGGTAAGGTAAGAATATTGAGGTATGATTGAGATGTAAAGCTGAAGAACGAAAGGGAAAGTAAATAGGAAGGTATAACAAGGCAGATCGCTAAAGGATCAGGTATACCTCAAGGTGTGATATATGAGGTAAGTTTTGACATCTTTGTACTTTCACTTGAAATTGGGAGCCCTGTGCGGCTGAGGCATGTCATATGTATATATTAGCCCGGTAAGGCATTGTTGGTGTTTGCTGCGTGCAGGTTTTGGGATAGTAAGAAATATAGAGGAAACTACGCCGAAATTTTCCTAGAATCTAAAGGATATAAGATATAAGCTTGTAATATGTCCTAACGGGAAAAGATGTTGTGCAAAAAGTAATGGCAGGACGATATTAAGTTAGGCGTATTGTTAACAACAACAAGAGATGAGTTAAATACTATTAAATTGATAGAAACGGTAATTATAAGATCGACATTGATACGGTAAAGAGAAATGCTAGAGTAAATTAGGGAGGCTGGTAGTGCTAAAACACGGCATAGGAGAGGAATGGTAACTCCAATAGAGTGCGATACTGGAGTATTGCTTGGATGGATCAGCACGAGTAAGATACGATAAGTCTATTAGCAAAATAAAGTAACAACATGACTGAGGCAGGGGTATGAAATACGAAGGGGTATAACGAATGTGAATCCATTGGTAAAATAACTTATATGGTAAGTGTAATAGGGCTGATTAGAAAGAGTGACAGGTTGAGTATGCTTACTTCGCAAGGTTTATTCTATTTTACGATCAGGCTTACGAACGAGGTAAAGAAGTAGCACTTTATAGCGTTGATTATGATCAAGATATAATGAGAGCGTGGCAAGAACTGTAATACAATGTAAGTAAAGTATAGTGAGGAAACGACTAAAGATGTGACATGTTCTATATGAATAAAGAATGAATGCAAGCGTGAAACCAGCAAGCAAGCCATGGGGCAGTAGATAAGAAAGCTTATAAGACCTCATTGAAAAATCCAAAGATAGAGGTTTCGCAATGACAGAAATGATAGCAAGCAAACTTAAAAAAAAAAAAAAGAGGAATCAGAGAAATGTGATATGGCAAAGTGATAGTAGTTTGTGATTTGTATAATCGAGAGCATGAGTGATATCTTTAGCTGGATGTAAAAGACCAAGACTACAGAAAGATGAATAACGAAATAGGACGATTGATAGGAAAAAGGGATCAACACAATAAGGACGAGAGGAGATGATCAGAATGAACAGAAAAAGTTTTGGAAGCGAAGAATGGATTGTACAAAGGTAGTATATTCTGAAGGACAAAGCGGTACTAAGTTAAGAATAGGGTTCCTCGTGCGAAGAATAAAGGATTGATTATAAAACGGGAGGAAACAAGATAAATTAAGGAGGAAGGAATGTAAAGGAATAAGAATGGGAATAGAAAGAGAAGGAAATGCGCCGCAAAGTACGCGCGCTTAAGAAGTAGTCGTGTTATGATTAAAGGAAGATGCGTCTCCTACGAATATCCTATACTAAGATGGAATGAGTAAAGTATATTAAGGAATGAGTTGGAAAGAAAAAGGTGGCCATGAGTTATGAGTTTACCGTACGACGATAAAGCGATAGAGCAAAGCTATCATCAACAAAATATGATTATGATTGGTTTTGAAATCAATGTTGAGTGCAACACAAGAGTAAAAGAGTATGAGGCATAAGGGGTATTAGTTGCGCATGAGACTTAGGCCCCGGAAAACAAAGATGACGTTACAAGTGAACTTTGAGCACCGAAGAAGAGGGCAAGTGACATTGCATGGATGGTATGGATAACTATACATACTACTATTGTGAGCATCCCTATAGGACAAAAGTTGTTAATTGGAGCGGATTTAGACATTGACTCATAATTACCAGATGAGCTAATTAAATACATCCTTGTTCTGATTGCTATGTCGGTTGTATTACTTGATTACAAAACTACAAGATGAGTATGTTAAGACTTCACACATGAATTATCGTAGCTATAAATTATGGGAGACGTCATGAATAAGATGTAGTATAGTAAGGGATATATGAATTCAAAATTTGAAGGTGTGGCAACGGATTTGAGAATGGTACAAGCAAAACCCTTAAAGAGGGGAAGCGAGTAAAGAGAATACAAGTGTAGAGATTGAAACGATGGACCCTAAGATGTGACAGATATAGACTCTAAAACAAAGAGTGAGAGTTACGCAGAAATGAGTCTAATAACTAGTAAATAAACGAACACGAATTGAGCAGGCATCTGAGACTGTACTGCAAATCATTCGCGAAGACCTTGAACCACGTGAAATTGAGAGCAAATAACTCAAGGGATATTGTAAAATATAGCGATGCTATATTAGAATAGAGGCAAAGGCACTAACGGTAGAGTCGTCGTTAATGATATTGCGATTTATAAGCGACAATCAAGAAAGGGACCTAAGGTTTTCTATAGTAGAACAAAAGATATGATAATCAAGGGAAAAATAAAGGAAGGAAGAGAGCATGACGAGATAAGTTACCACAGATAGAAAAAAGAGTTTTGGTATGTATTACACCGAGCCTTGTCGTGGCCGGGTATGCGAAAACCACCGAACCTTCAAGGTCTGGTATGCTATGGATACGAACATGGACACGAATGTGTATACGGATATGGATACATGTATATGTATAGATGTGTATGTACACGATTCACGCAAGAACGATTATGTAACTTGCAAGTATTTATACGTCACCAATAAAACCAAGTGGGTACTTAAAAAGAGAAGTAAGAGGTAAACAAGAATAGTGTGGTCATGACACTCCGGGTCAGTTGACGAAAATATATGGGGAATTGAGTTGAAATGTTGAGTTGGGATTATCGTTAAGGATAAATAGGACAATTTCTTGGAATATGATCTAAGTACATGCTATATGCTTCCTACAGTAGCCCTGGGGTGTGACAACTTACGAATGCAATAAGATCACTGAATGAAGGGGGGCTTTTACCAAAATAATAGTACGCCTTGGAACTTTCATTTTGTATCATTGTGGTTATAGCGAATTTCCAACAGCCTACCAAAGGGTTATGAAATTCTCGAAAATTATAAAGTCTTGAATGAGTTGACGAGGGACACCTACGTCAAGACATCTCGGATTAAATTTATCTAGACTCTACAGATGTAAATCAATACGATTATCATGGTCACATGGAAGAAAGAATGTGGGATAGATTTGCAAACCATGTAAGACTTAATATCATTATTGAGTAAGAAAAAGGATCGACGAGACTTAAAATTTCAAGTGAAAGATTGGGTATTCTTAAAAGTGTCGCCAATGAAGGGCGTTACGAGATTGTGTGCAAAGTAGGCAAAGTTGACTTATGAAGAGGTACCCATTGCCATATTAGATAGGCAAGTACGGAGGCTTCAAAATAAAGAAGTGGCCTCAGTTAAGGTCTTATGGTGAAATAACAACCGAGAAGAAATGACTTGGGAAGCGGAAGAAAATATGAAATCCAAGTATCCGCACTTATTTTAGCCCCCGGAAGAGATCCAAGACGAAACGTCAAGATTATGAGGTATGTATGCTCTCTTTATGCATATGGGTCGTGTGTGGCCAAACTATATTGTTATTATGTTGTGGCCCTATGAGGAATTGTTATTATGGGCTGTTGTGATAGGACGGTAGTGCCATATTACAGGGGAAATTCTGGCAAAATTTTCGTAGAATTCCCGAGTGTTTAACATTCGAGGACGAATGTTCCAAAAGGGGGGAAGAATGTTACACCTCGAAAAAATTTCTCGTTAACGTACAGTGAATAGACTAAAGAAGGGCATGATGTATATGATGTTTTGATAAGTAAGAAATAGCATTTGATGGTCCTAATCGAGATTTCAAAGGCATTTGAGGTAAAGGGAAGGAAGTTGTTAAGGAAAGCAAGGTATAGGTTGTGTGTCGGAAGAGATTTACGAGCGGCAAGTTGATGAAGGCTTAATGATGTTTTGGAGAAGGGTGATAATGTCCCTTAGATTGTTAATGAGGTGTTAAACAAGTGTTAAGAAGGTTCCATAAGGATTGGAGATCAAACGAGTCGACGAGAACAAATTCCGGAAAATTGGGCAACATACGGTCCAACATACTGGCCGTATAAAACATACTGGCCGTATGTTCTGCCTAGAATGAGGATCTTCACTGGAACAAACATACGGTCTAGACATACGATCAGTATAAAAGATACGGACCGTATGTTCATGTCGGGACAGATTTTAAATGTTGATATAAGGACCCTTTCTCATTTAATTCATTTCATTTTTCACCTCACACCTCAAGAACACTATAGAATCCTCTCCACTCTTCATCCACAAGAACCCAAGAGAAATTAGTGATCAACTTCATCAAACCAACAAAATCAAGTGTATGAAACACATTAAAGTTCATCCAAGCCAAGGAATTCCAATGGAAGTGAACTAGGGTTTTGGTGCAAGAAGAATATTTACACTCAAGGCTTATTCCTACACTATCTAAGGTAAGTTTTGTGATCTTTTCATATTTTTTAAGGTATTGAGAAGTTGAAACACTTGGATTGTAGAAGAATATAGAAAATGGGTCACGAATGTGGGAATAGTGTCATTTTTGAGTAGTAGTTTGGAGTGAATCATGAATATTGATATGTTATGACTATAAGGATGCTATAAATGCCATTTAGAACATGGGATAAGTATTATATGTGAGAAAATGCAATAGTGAAATATGACCATGGTTATGGAGGAATTGAAGTGAAATTGTGAAATGTGGATAATGTAGATGAATGGTGATTGTTGCTTATAATATTGTGAATGTTGTTATGGATATTTTGGAGTTGATATGGAATATGGGGAAAGTTGTATCAACCAAGGAAATGCTGCCCAATTTTCTCTAGCATTAGTAAGCACGTTCGTATAATCGATTAGCTAATGTTAATGCGAATTCTCTTGAAGGTAGAGACATGAGCATTGAAGGAGAACGATCAAGCGATAGAATAGTTGAAGGAAAAGGTATGTGAGGCTAGTCCTTTCTTTCTAAGGCATGAATCTTATGGCATGATTTTCCTTCTTCTTCAAGAATTTCCTACATTTCGGAAAACTAAGAGTCTATGTTCATGAATAGTCATGTGAGATAAGAGATACATTATGAGCACGATAATGATGATGATGAACTTAAGCCTAATGATTCTAGAGTTCATGACATAATGTTCCATTGATGTTGTTTATTCTATACACTCACCTTATATGCTAATTCCTTCAAGGTGAGGCAGAATGCTTAATTTTCTGAGGTGTTGTAGGCCTTGGCCAAGTCTTCACAGCTTTAATTTTCTGAGTATCAACTGGAATGCCATCAGCTGAAATAATATGACCTAGGAAAGTTACAGAATTCAGCCAAAATTCACATTTCGAAAACTTAGCATACAATTCTTGAGTCCGAAGAATTCCAAGAACAATACGCAAGTGGTCTGCATGCTCAAATTCTGTCCGAGAAAATACCAGAATATCATTAATAAACACGACCACGAACAGATCTAAGAGAGGCCTGAATACATTATGCATCAAATTCATAAATACCGCTAGAGCATTAGTTAGCCCAAATGACATCACCCGAAATTCATAATGGCCATATCTCGTTCTGAAAGTCATTTTGGGAATATCTTCTTCTCTAACTCTCACTTGATGATAACCCGATCTTAGATCAATTTTGGAAAACCACTTGGCGCCCTGTAACTGGTCGAACAAATCATCAATTCTTGGTAGCGGATATTTATTCTTTATCGCCACCTTGTTCAGCTGCCTATAATCAATACACATTCGTAAGGAACCATCTTTCTTTCTCACAAATAGAATGGGTGCACCCCACGGTGATGAACTGGGCCTAATAAACCCCTTCTCAAGTAAATCTTTCAATTGTGCCTTTAGCTTTTTCAATTCTGCAGGAGCCATTTGGTAAGGAGGAATAGAAATAGGCTTGGTGTCCGGTAACACATCAATGGCAAAATCAATCTCTCTTTCCGGAGAAAGACCGGGAAGCTCATCTGGGAATACATTTGGAAATTCATTCACTACCGGGACGGATTGAAAAGTTGGTGGCTTTGCTTCGGTGTCATGAACTCGGACTAGATGATAAATGTAACCTTTTGTTATCATCTTCCTTGCCTTAAGGTAGGAAATAAACTTGCCTCTAGGGGACGCTGTACCCTTCCATTCAAGCACGGGTTCTCTCGAAAATTAGAATCGAACAACTTTCATTCGGCAATCGACATTGGCATAACATGAGGCCAACCAATCCATACCCATAATCACATCAAGATCTAACATTTCCAGCTCAATTAAATCAACTTTAGTCTGTCGTTCAAATACCACAATTACACAATTCTTGTATACTTGTCTAGCTATCACAGGATCACCAACTGGAGTAGATACCTCAAAAGGTTTAATTGGCTCGGGTTTCACCCCAATACGACCAGCAATATATGGAGTAATATAAGACAACGTAAAACCCGGATCTATCAACGCATAGACATCATGAGAGAATACGGATAATATACCTGTAACTAAATCCGGGGAGGACTCTAGATCCTGTCGTCCAGTTAGAGCATAAATACGGGGCTGAGTACCACCTGAACTGGACGCTCCCCCTCTGCCTCTACCTCGTCCTGCTGGAATCTGGAGAGTCTGCCCTATCAGGCACACCGAAGAAGAACCAGCCGCTGATCCTATGGGCTGAACCCCAACTCTACCACTCAGCGATGGACAATCTCACATCATATGTCCAACCTGGCCACAGGCATAGCAAGCATCTGAATCACGGCGACACTATCCAGAATCTAACTTACCGCACCGGCTACATCGCGATGCTGGTCTTCGCTGGCTAAGATCACCCCCAAACGGAGAACCTGAGACCCTCGAACTCTGACCCTATCCTGAATGAACGGGGTGATCAAATCTCCTACCTGCAAACCTAGAAGGTGCACTAGTCGCCGACTAGCCTGAATATCTAAAATGCGTCTGCCTTGATCCCCCTCTATAATCGCTACCGGCACCCCTAGATCTGGCCTTTTTACTCTGCCCTCTATCGATATCACGCTCTCCCCTTTGCGGATGTTGCTATTCTTCTAAGTTCTGAGCGTGGGCACAATATGGAAAATGTCCATCCCCTCCTGTAGTTAAGCTGTTAAGCAATCTTTAAACAAATGTGGCCCTAAGCCTCTCACAAACCTATGCACTCTATCTCCCATATCGGCCCCCATGGTCGGAGCGTATCTAGCCAATGAATTAAAGTGAAGGCTATACTCTCGGGCACTCATATTTCCTTGCTTCAAATTTAAGAATCTATCCACTCTAGCTCGGCGGACCTCGGGTGGCAAATAGTGACGAAGAAAAGCATCCACAAATTCTTGCCAAACCGGGAGAGGTGCATTTTTCTTTCTTAAAGATATCCAATTATTATACCAAAGAACTGCCACATCCCGGAGTCTATAAGATGCCAACTCCACAGATTCGGTTTCGGAGGCATGGATAATTTTCAATGTCCTCAACATCTCATCAATAAAACCTTGCGGGTCTTCATCCGGCTTGGACCTAAAAAATTCCGAAGGGTTTAAACTCATAAAATTTCGGGCTCGAGTGCTAGTCGCCCTGTCACCTGAACCTGTACTCTGCCGCTGTGCCTGAGCGGTAACTAACTGTGTCAGTAGCTGAATAACTTCGGTCATTTGTTGGCCCGAAGCAGCCGGTGGAGGAACTGGAGGCATAGGAGCTGGAACTGAAGCCCCCTCTTGTCCTTCTATAAAAGGTGGAGTATGAGAGGTGTTAGATGGAGCCTCATTATGTGATTCACCTTCTTCTACATTAGTTGGCGGCTCTCTTTCTGTCATGACCCGAATATATATATATATATTATTTTGATAGCCGGAGGGCTTATGTATATAAGGTAAATATGTTTCAAGTAGAAATGGTTCTTCTATGATTGTAAGCATGAGACTAATGAATGACCGCAAGATGAGTAATAGAATGAGTGGTGCTCGGTGGTTAGTCCCGGGTACCCGTCATGGCCCTATTCAGGTCATGACAGAAAGAGAGCCGCCAACTAATGTAGAAGAAGGTGAATCACATAATGAGGCTCCATCTAACACCTCTCATACTCCACCTTTTATAGAAGGACAAGAGGGGCTTCAGTTCCAGCTCCTATGCCTCCAGCCTCCTCCACCGGCGCTTTCGGGCCAACAAATGACCGAAGTTATTCAGCTACGACACGCTAGTTAGTTACGCTCGCACACGGCGCAGTACAGTTCGTGTGACGGCGACTAGCACTCGAGCCCGAAATTTTATGAGTTTAAACCCTTCGGAATTTTTTAGGTCCAAGCCGGATGAAGACCCGCAAGGTTTTATTGATGAGATGTTGAGGACATTGAAAATTATCCATGCCTCCGAAACCGAATCTGTGGAGTTGGCATCTTATAGAATCCGGGATGTAAGGGGCTTTGGTATAATAATTGGATATCTTTAAGAAAGAAAAATGCACCTCTCCCGGTTTGGCAAGAATTTGTGGATGCTTTTCTTCGTCACTATTTGCCACCCGAGGTCCGCCGAGCTAGAGTGGATAGATTCTTAAATTTGAAGCAAGAAAATATGAGTGCCCGAGAGTATAGCCTTCACTTTAATTCATTGGCTAGATACGCTCCGACCATGGTGGCCGATATGGGAGATAGAGTGCATAGGTTTGTGAGAGGCTTAGGGCCACATTTGTTTAAAGATTGCTTAACAGCTTAACTACAGGAGGGGATGGACATTTTCCATATTCAGGCCCACGCTCAGAACATAGAAGAATAACAACATCCGCAAAGGGGAGAGCGTGATATCGATAGAGGGCAGAGTAAAAAGGCCAGATCTAGGGGTGCCGGTAGCGATTATAGAGGGGGATCAACGCAGGACGCATTTTAGATATTCAAAGGCTACGACTAGTGCACCTTCTAGGTTTGCAGGTAGGAGATTTGATCACCCCGTTCATTCAGGATAGGGTCAGAGTTCGAGGGTCTCAGGTTCTCCGTTTGGGGGTGATCTTAGCCAGCGGAGACCAGCAGTACTGCGATATAGCCGGTGCGGTAAGTTACATTCTGGATAGTGTCGCCGTGATTCAGATGCTTGCTATGCCTGTGGCCAGGTTGGACATATGATGTGAGATTGTCCATCGCTGAGTGGTAGAGTTGGGGTTCAGCCCCATAGGATCGCCGTCGGTTCTTCTTGGCAGCTCGATAGGGCGGACTTCCCAGTATTCCAGCAGACGAGGTAGAGGCAGAGGGGGGAGCGTCCCGCCTGCAGTGTGTACTCGCCCGTATTTATGCTCTAACTGGACGACAGGATCTAGAGTCCTCCCCGGATTTAGTTACAGGTATATTATCCGTATTCTCTCATGATGTCTATGCGTTGATAGATCCGAGTTTTACGTTGTCTTATATTACTCCATATATTGCTGGTCGTATTGGGGTGAAACCCGAGCCAATTAAACCTTTTGAGGTATCTACTCCAGTTGGTGATCCCGTGATAGCTAGACAAGTATACAAGAATTGTGTAATTGTGGTATGTGAACGCCAGACTAAAGTTGATTTAATTGAGCTGGAAATGTTAGATTTTGATGTGATTATGGGTATGGATTGGTTGGCCTCATGTTATGCCAATGTCGATTGCCGAATGAAAGTTGTTCGATTCCAATTTTCGGGAGAACCCGTGCTTGAATGGAAGGGTACAGCGTCCCCTAGAGGAAAGTTTATTTCCTACCTTAAGGCAAGGAAGATGATAACAAAAGGTTACATTTATCATCTAGTCCGAGTTCATGACACCGAAGCAAAGCCACCAACTTTTCAATCCGTCCCTGTGAGTGAATGAATTTCCAAATGTATTCCCGCATGAGCTTCCCGGTCTTTCTCCGGAAGAGAGATTGATTTTGCCATTGATGTGTTACTGACACCAAGCCTATTTCTATTCCTCCTTACCAAATGGCTCAAGAATTGAAAAAGCTAAAGGCACAATTGAAAGATTTACTTGAGAAGGGGTTTATTAGGCCCAGTTCATCACCGTGGGGAGCACCCATTCTATTTGTGAGAAAGAAAGATGGTTCCTTACGAATGTGTATTGATTACAGGCAGCTGAACAAGGTGACGATAAAGAATAAATATCCGCTACCAAGAATTGATGATTTGTTCGACCGCCACAGGGCGCCAAGTGGTTTTCCAAAATTGATCTAAGATCGGGTTATCATCAAGTGAGAGTTAGAGAAGAAGATATTCCCAAAATGACTTTCAGAACGAGATCTGGCCATTATGAATTTCGGGTGATGTCATTTGGGCTAACTAATGCTCCAGCGGTATTTATGAATTTGATGCATAATGTATTCAGGCCTCTCTTAGATCTGTTCGTGATCGTGTTTATTAATGATATTCTGGTATTTTCTCGGACAGAATTTGAGCATGCAAACCACTTGCGTATTGTTCTTGGAATTCTTCGGACTCGATAATTGTATGTTAAGTTTTCGAAATGTGAATTTTGGCTGAATTCTGTAACTTTCCTAGGTCATATTATTTCGGGCTGATGGCGTTCGAGTCGATACTCGAAAAATTAAAGAGAACGTGAAGACTTGGCCAAGGCCTACAACACCTACGGAAGTCCCAGTAGTTTTACCGGGGTTGGTAGGTTACTATAGGAGATTTGTGGAAGGGTTTTCCTCTATTTCAAAGACTATTGACGAAGTTAACTCAGAAATCAGCAAAATTTCAATGGACTGATGCTTGTGAAAGCAGTTTCCAAGAATTGAATGATAGGTTAACTTCAACCCCAGTTCTAACACTCCCAGAAGGGCCAGATGGTTATGTTGTATATTGTGATGCCCCTGGTGTCTGGTTAGGATGTGTGTTGATGCAACATGATAAAGTCATTGCCTATGCTTCAAGGCAGTTGTGAAAACATGAAAAGAATTATCCGACCCATGACCTTGAGTTGGCTGCGGTTATTCATGCATTAAAGATGTGGAGACACTATTTGTATGGTGTTCATGTTGATATTTATACGAATCACAAGAGTCTCCAGTATATATTTAAGCAGAAGGAGTTAAATCTGCGGCAGAGGCGGTGGTTGAAATTATTGAAAGATTATGATGTGAGTATTTTATACCACTCCGGGAAAGCGAATGTAGTGGCTGATGCACTTAGCCACAAATCAATAGGTAGTTTATGTAAGGTCTCTCCGGAGAAGAAAGAACTAATCCGCGAACTCCACCAGCTAGCCAGCCTTGGAGTTCGCCTAATCGACTCAGGCAGTGCAGGAATTGGTATTAATAATCCGACTGTTTCATCCGTGGATGTAGAGGTGAATGAGCATCAATATGAAGATCCCCAGTTGAGCCATTATAGAGATACACTTCTTGAAAAAGAGAAGTCACCATTTGAAGTTTCTATAGATGGAGTTCTAAAATACCGAGACAGGCTATGTGTTCCAAATGTTGCGGAATTACGTCGTCGAATCCTAGAAGAAGCTCATTATTCTCGGTATTCTATTCACCTAGGGGTGACAAAGATGTACCATGATCTTAAGCTCATGTATTGGTGGGATGGAATTAAAAAGGACATAGCGGAATTTGTAGCCCAATGTCCAAATTGCCAACAAGTGAAGATTGAACATCAAAAGCCAGGAGGATTATTGCAAGCAATGGAGATTCCATCTTGGAAATGGGAAGTGATCAATATGAATTTTATTGTAGGGTTACCTCGTTCCTGAAGCAAGTATGATTCCATATGGGTAATCGTGGACAGACTCACGAAAGCAGCTCATTTTCTTCCAGTCAGAACCACATATTCAGCAGAAGATTATGCTAGGTTGTATCTCAAAGAGATTGTGCGGCTTCATGGCCTCCCGATATCTATTATCACAGATCGAGGAGCCCAATTTACAGCTAAATTCTAGAAG
>NW_026727164.1:0-35917 GCF_029784015.1 Lycium ferocissimum | reverse complement strand
CCTATGATAAATTCGGAAGTATTTTTTGCGGTTTCGAGACCTGATGGGGTTCGTATATGGAGTTATTTTGTGATATGGGATGACATGATTTGTTGATGACACGATATTCACGATATTATGTGTGATATGAATGTTGGGGGTTTTTACGGAGATTTGAAACCTTGGAGTATCTTTGTGTTGTGGCACCGGCTGATCGGAGTGGTGACCACGTTCCTGTGAGCTTTATGCATGATTTTCTATTTGCATTATGTACATGTGACTTCGGTCTGATTCGACACTTTGATCGGTATTTTCTTTCGCCCGCAACAGTTATGGTTTGGATTCTGTACTTTATCTTTACATACTCGATGTCTATTTATCGTCTTGCCCCCGCACACTTGTTTGCGTTTCGTACCCGCGAGGTACGGAGGTTCGTGATGTCGCATTGTAAGCCGTACATTACGCTGCTACGAGAATGCTCCTTTCGATACAACCCCGTACGTTGGACATATCTTACTTAAAGATGATATCTGCTTTGTATATTTGATTATTTGGGGTACGGCGGGGGCCACTGTCCCGTCATATGTTTACGTTTTCGATTTGTAAGGGGCACAGTCATACATGTGGGTCTAAGTTCGTATGTGCGTTCGCTTGTTTATGATACGTGTCTTAAAGCGGTCCGTTTTGTTACTCGGCCAAGACGGCCTAATTGTACGTATACGTGTATGTAACGGGCGATGTATATTCGCCAACCTGTCAGAATTTGGATGCGGCCTAGCACGGCTGTATGTTTGTATATGTGCTTATATCACGGCGATGTGCATTCGCCGTCTCTTTTTTGACTTTGATATGATATTTTCGGTACGTGCGGCCGCTTAAAACAATGTTGTTTGCATTTCGGATTAAAATGATGAATATGAAATCTGAGTTAAGCTAGAATATGGCGATTTGATATATATGTCTGTTTGTGGTGTCCAAATAGGGCACCAGTCGCGGCCTACGGGGCTGGGTCGTGACAATTCTTTTGCTTTTCTGACCATATACCTACTGTGTCACCCCTTATCTAAATCCTCAATACTTACCTTCGTCTATATGTCTAATTCCACACAGCCCACAGGTTGAAAATTTTATTCCGCAAATTCCGACTCCAATCAATCGTCGGGAACTGGTAAAATATTTTACGTAAGGCTCTCTCCAACCATTAGCAGAAGAAAACTAAAGTCCGACAAACATTGCAGAACTTCTTAGTACTTAATTCACATAATTACCTCCATATATATAGGAGTAGTAAGCGAACCATTTAATTCCCAACTACTTGTCATACGCTTTGTATTTTTCCAATAAGGTGATACTTAACTACTGGACATTTTTGCCCTTCAACATAGGCTTTTCTAAAGCAAAGTGTGGTCGGGACGCATTTTTGTCCGTTTAAATAAATTGCAAATTTGCTGCTCATATATACTCTCTCAAAATAGAATTTCCCACGTAAAGACGGTGCTTCTTACGAATGACATGGAGTGTATCTCTTAAATTCTTAATCCAACGTAATAGATTTACTCTATCGGTATCGACTTTCAAGACATGTTAAGAACATACATCTCATTTTCCTTTTTATAATTTTGGAAAAATTTGGGCAGAGGTTCCTCTGTATTTCTTACTATCCCAAAACCTGCACGTAGGAAATACCAACAATACCTCACAGGGCCAACATATATACGTACGTATCATATCGTAGCATAGCCACCCAAGGCTAACAATTTCAAGTAAAAACATGAATATGTCGGGACTTACCTTACATACATAATTCAAATGGCACCGGTGGCATTTTCCTATTTATTTTCCTTTTTGATCTTCAACGTTACATTTCAATCATACTTCAAATAACTTCCCCAATACACATCTCTCGTACCATTACTTACTCGTGTCTGTGTGTAACTTCCAATATCATCGATCCTTTGTCTTGTCGATACCGTCCTCCGCCGAAATCAAAGGTTAGTAGGAAGTAATTCGTTTCCTACAGGCGGCTCTATCGCACGATCTAAGATCCAAAGAAAGGTAACACCCCAAATGTCTTGTAGCCTCCTGTTTATAGATGTGGTGCAACGCGCGATAAACAAGACTCTACGAGACACGGCACGTAGACATTCCGAGGACAAACGGCTCGATACCACTTTTGTCACGACCCGGCCCCCGTAGGCGCGCGGTGCCTATTTGGACACTACAAGCAGACATACATATCAAGTCGTCATATTCTAACTTAACTCAGATTTCATATTCATCATTTTAAACAGAAATGCACACAACATTGTCTTAAGCGGTCGCACGTACCAAAAATATCATATCAGAGTCAAAGAGGCGGCGGAATGCACATCGCCGGATATGAGCACATATACAAACATACAGGCCGTTTAGGCCGCACCCATATCTGATAGGTTGGCGGAATATACATCGCCAAGTACATACACGTATACAGACAAATGGGCCGTTTTGGCCATAGTAGCAAACGGGACCGCTATAAGACACAGATTACAAACAAACGAACACACACATGACCCATGACCCACATATATGACTACAAGCCTCTACAAATCAAAACAGAACAAATGACGGGACAGGGCCCCGCCGTACCCCAAATAATCAAATATACAAAAGTATAAATACCACGGAAGATAGGTACCAACATATGGGCTCCGGACCAAAAGGAGCACTCTGTAATAGCAGAATATGTGGCCTACACTGGCAGATCACGAACCTCTGTACCTGCGGGCATGAAACGCAGCCCCAGAAGAAAATCGATGAAAGATGTACCGAGTATGTAAAGCATAAAGTACAAAAATCCAAACCATAACTGAAGCGAAAGGTACAGAGAAAATGCCGGATCAACGTATATACCGAACCTGTACTGAAGACATATGTACATAATGCAAACATAGATTATGCATAAGGTTCAGGAACGTGGTCACCACTCCGACGCTTATTTGTGCCACACACAAGATACTCCGAAGGTTTCAAATCTCCGTACACCCCGAACACAACATATCATATCATCAAACATATCATAAGCCATATCACAAAGATAACTCCATAAACGGAACCCGGCCCTATGGCGAGGTCTCGGGAACCGTAACACGACATCTTCTTAGAATTAATCATAGTGCGCACGATCACAAACCGGCCCGGGTACCGTTGAACGAAATCATAATCATTGGCACGAGCAGAGTAGTGCAGAAACCATATGCATATACACCATTAAATCCCATGACTCGACCGATAAATACACATATATATCTATTGAGTTCAGAAGGTTCAAAATAAGTATCGAGTCTGTCGGAATTAGTATACAAAAGATATGAGCCTTTAGGTTTACCAAACTTTCGAAAAATACCTCATAAGCCATTTTTGAAGATTTAGTGTCGCTCACATTTAGGAGCCCTCGAATAACTTATAGAATCAATCAAACGGAGCCTTAAATGCGTAGGCAAAGGTCCCCTCTTTATACCATACAAAGGTGGACCAAGAAAGACAAACGAAGGAAGTCTCGGGACTAGTGGGCCCACCTCGGGTCAAGTCGAGGTGGCGGACACAAATTACAAACATTAGACTCTATGGAGTCATCCATGTAAATTTCAAAACGATTCTATCACATTTATGCAAATTATGGATGTTCGGATCATTTTCCAACAAAACATAAGAATTATAATTCAATTACATTGAATGAATAGTACCTAAAGTCCGACTCAGATTTCGATGAACAGAATTGCCCCCGAGGCTCAAATCTCAACCTAGTATGCCTAGGACATGCCAAAGAAGAAAATTTTGGATAGCTTTACATACCTTTTTCACTTCTTACGCTCGCCCAAACTCAAATCCCGTTTGCTTCAAAATCTACAATTGGTCATAGTTACCAAGTATAAGTTTCAAGCTTCTAAGAATTTAACTTAAATTCATATTTGTCTACCAAAATTTCGGCAGCATTTCCCCTATAAATTCAACATCCCTGAGACTTAGCTCGGCCACAATATCAACAACAACAACCACAAAACGCATTCTAACATAATTTCCCTTCCTTCCCACATAATGTAACTCTTCCATTCTAACTTCACACCATCCAACTAATATCAACATTTTTCCATATTTATTAACTAACTTAAGATCATATACTTACGAGTCGGAACCATTTCACATTATTCCACAAATGTACAAAAGTTCCACCAAAACCACAATTCGTCCAAACCTTCAATCTTTGATGCAAACATCCGTAACACATTTTTTTCATCTTCTAGTTTCATAATTTACATTAACTTACACATACTAATCACACTACCTCCCATTAATATAAAAGATTACATACAAGTCGCATTAGCTCCTATATCACTTTCCAAAACAAGATTACAACTTCATTGAAATCATCATATTCTCATTTGCATCTTAGGATGCATATCAACAACTAAATCATTGCATGGAACTTAATTCACATATTACATCACACATATATATACATTCGGCCAACTCCCCATATTTCCAACTTCAACCAAAACCATTAAGCTTTCATTTCTAATATGGAGTTCACAACCATTACAACTAAAATGCTACACAAAATCAACTCATATAGGCCTACACAACAATGTATGCACACGGCTATACACACGCACATATACACCCATACAACTTCCATGTTTCCATGAATTTTAACCCTCTCTACATCCTAGAACATAAACCAAACCTCCCTAACACATGAAAGGGATTAATTCTTACCTTTTTTTCTTCAACTTCTTCACTTGACCAAAGTGCGGAAACAATGAAACGGATGACTTATCTTCCGAAACAATTATACCACGTTGTAGAGGGTCCTTGAATTAGTAGAAATACCACAAGAAAATAATTTTTGGAACAAGATTTTGAGGGGGCAAAATTCCATTGAACATGGCCGAATGGCCTTATGTTCTTGCCCTTCATCTTTTTTTTCTTTCTTATCTCCCTCTTTGTCTTGAACCTTCTAAAATAAGACTCCTTATATAAATTTAACACATGGAAAATTATTTAATTATGGGCTTGGCCATAGCATGGCCGGCCACACCTTACTCTTGGGCCTAAATTTTTCTCTTAATTTTTTAGCCCAATTAGTTAAGGGTCATAATTTCTAATCCCGAAACTAATTTCCAAAATTTCAATTTTTCCCTTGGCCTTCTTCCGTATTCCCACATCAATATTTTTTTCATGAATATCACACACATGTTAAATAAAATAGAAATATAGCCGTATTTCCTACAAAACAAGATTATTCCAATTTTTTTTTCCAAACGCGCAAAAACACGCGATATAACAGCTGCGTTTCATGACCGCAGGTACAGATACGCGTTTTGGTGATCCACCGGCGTAGGATTTCTATTCTGCTGTTCAGAGTGCTCCCTTTGTTCTGGAGCCAATATTTTGGGTATATACTCTTTCGATGTATATGTTTATGTTTGTTCAGGGTACGGCGGGGCCCTGTCCCGTCATCTGATTCGGTTGTTCGGTATTAGAGGTCTGTAGACAGAGATGTGGGTTATGTACAGTTTTGTTCGTATGCGACGTGTGAGTTGTGTTTGGGCGGCCCATCCGCCGTGGCAGCCTTGTCGGCTGCGTGTATGTATGCTTTGACATGTTTCGTGTATTATGACAGCCTTACCAGCTTTTGTGCAGTGTATGTGTTTGTATGCGTCCGTTTGGAGCCACGTTTGACATTTATATATGTATGAGTCGTTTGTATGCCGAATCTGGTTAAAGAGCGCGTATGGGTGCCCAGCTCGGGCACTAGTCACGGCCTACGGGGTTGGGTCGTGACAGAAGTGGTATCAGAGCAGTTCGTCCTCGGAATGTCTACAGACCGTGTCTAGTAGAGTCTTGTTTATTGGTGTGTTGTGCACCACATCTATAAACAGGAGGCTACAGGACATTTAGGATGTTATCTTTTCCTTCGGATCCTAGATCGTGCGATAGAGCTGTGTTATCAGGATGACTCTTTTCTGACGGAATATTATGTTTTCAGCGATGCCTCCGAGGAAGGCCACAGTTGCCCAGAAGGGCAAATGCGACGGCGGTGAGACCGGCCGAGCCGGATGGCTACTAGGGCCGTGCCCGGCAGAGCGGAGATTGTGCCTCCGACGGCTGTTCTGCTACCCCCCGGTATCGGAGGGATTTGGAGCGACCACGAGTGCCGGCACGGGGGGCTCCACCGCCGGCCCCGAGGTTCGAGCGCCCACCCCCGGCTCCCCGGCCCGGGGCGGATGATGGGACCTGCGCGAGAGGCGGTTCGGTTATTGACTCGGTTGGTAGCGGGCGAGGTCCACGGACGAGGGGAGCGAGGGGATGATCGTGCGGACGGGCGCGATAGTCGGAGGGCCGTGATTTTCTACTTTGTGGGCCACCGAGTTTTCGGGTCAAAGCCCGCAGAGGACCCTCATGAGTTCGTCCGACAGATGCAGCGCACCCTGCGATTGATTAGTGCTTCCGAGACAGAGTCGGTTGAGATGGCGTCATACCGGTTGCACGACGTAGCGGCTAATTGGTATGAGTCGTGGATGCTGTCTAGAGGCGAGGGTGCCCCTCCAGCCGTATGGGGCGAGTTTACAGAGGCCTTCCTGGCCCATTTTCTACCTCCGGAGGTGAGGCGGGCCAGGGTAGACCGATTCCTGCTGTTGAAGCAGAGGGGTAGGCCAGTCCGGGAGTACAGTTTAGAGTTCGATTCGCTGGCCAGATATGCGCCCGCATATGTAGCTGACATGACTGACCGGATGCACCGATATATAGATAGGGTGGACCGGTATTTCGTTGACGGTTGCTTGGTGTTGGCGGCCCGGCCGGTATGGATATTGCCGTATACGGGCCCACGCCCGGGGCATGGAGGACGACGCGAGAGGGCGCCGGCCGATAGGGTTGATGACGGGGGCCGGCCAAGAGGGCCGGATCATCCGGGTATTGCGGGGATTTTTGAGACGAGGCGACCTCGACGCGAGCGGCGGAAGCGACATTCCTCCCCGGCCCGGCGCGAGCACACCCCCACAGTTCCCCGGCGAGAGACTAGAGGATGCGGGGTATTCAGGAGTAGGCCGCAGCTCGGGGCTTCGGGCCCGCGGAGGGACGAGAGGTTCCCGGCCCGGTTGAGGCCACCCCTACCCCGATGCCCTCATTGTAGAGATGCCACCCGGGGAGGGTGTTATCGTGCCACGGGCGCTTGCTTTACCTGTGGCCAGCAGGGCCACCTTATGAGAGATTGTCCACTCAGGGGCAGTGCAGGGGGAGCAGCTCAGCCTACCGAGTCAGTTGCCGGTTCGTCTTCCCCTTCCGTAGCTATGCGCCCGATGGGGCGGGGCACACCGACGCCAGCCGGCCGTGGGAGAGGCCGTGGCGGAGCCTCCAGTTCTGGCGGTCCATCGAACCGCCTATATGCGTTGACCCGTGGACAGGATCAGGAGGCGCCACCAGACGCAGATACAGGTAATTTAAACTCTTTAATTGGTTATGCTGATTGATGTATGAACTGTATGTGATAACTGTGAGGGAAACTCCCCCGAACTGTTTGTGAGACCCATAAGATTAGTTTAACATTCGAGGACGAATGTTCTAAAGGGGGGGAGGATGTTATGTCCCACATTTTTGCACATTATGATAGGTTGGAGACAAAATCATTCCGAGATACAAAGTCGGGACTTTTGACCTTCGATTTGATTTTGAGTCATAAGTTGTGCATGAATTTGTTGGCATGGAACAATTAGGAAAATTTGGGACCAAAATTGGAATTTATGGAAGTTGAAAATCATGCATTTTGCTTGTTGTGGCCGTGTGGTTTGTTGGTTGGTGCCACCCATTTTGTGTTCAATTTTCATTGCTCCAACACATGGTGTGGGCCAAGGACACTTGTGCCATATCCATATAAGCTCAAAAGATGACTTCTAAGTCATCCTAATTCATTCCCACACTTAGCCAAAAAAATAGAAGTTGAAGAGCAAGAAAGGGAGGCTCTCGGCCAACCCTTGGAAATTCCAACTTTCATTCAAGCCCTTCTAAAAATATTTTGTTGATGCAAATCCACTAAGTTGAGGCCCCTAAGTAGCGTGAAAGTGTTGTTGGAGCGATCAACCCGCTAGTTTTCATTATTGCAAACCCTAGACTACTTGTGAGGTGGAAGAAGAAAGGTAAGAATCAATCATGTTTTATGTGTTATAAAGGTTGTATGCATGTTGTAGTATGCTAAAATGGATGAAAATCATGAAATATGGTATGTTGGAATGAAGGTTGTGTATGTAGTATATGGCCGTGTGAAGTGTGTGTGTGTTGTGTTGTGTTGAAGCCATGAATTAATGCCTAGATAGTATGTTGATGGTTGTAGTGTGAAGAAATGAATGAGAATTATCCATATGTGCATGTTGGTGTGTTGGCCGAAAATGGGTCATATTATATGACAAAGAACGCATTAATGTCGCTTAATGTTTTAGTTGTTGTCGTTATGAATTCTAGGTTGGAAATGAGCGTTTAATGATTCAAGTTTGATGTTGTAATTTGTATATTGATGAGAATAGCATTGTTAGAATGTGAATTGTTGGTGCAAATCATGATTTGGAAGTGAGGAATGGGTTATAGTGAGGCTCTCGGATTTGGGACAGTTTTTGGGCAAATTGGAGCCTTGTTGGATTGTTGGAAATATTGTATGAATTGTTTGAAATGTTCTCGAATGTTGTTAGTATGAATTCGGATTGGTATTTGAATGTATAAGCGTTAATGTTGGCTTGAAGATAAGCCGTTGAATCGAATATTATGAATGTTGTTGAATGATGAAAAAGGGGCTTATTAATGTTATATTGCCTTTCGGATTGATTATTGATGTTGCTAGGTTGGTTGTTGTTGTTGTTGTTGTTGTTGTCGATTTTGGCCGAGTTAAATTCTCGGGGTGGCCTATTTACAGGGGAAATGCTGCCCAAATTTCTGTAGAATTAAGGGCTAAATTGGAATTAAATGCCTAAATATCTCTAGCTAATGTTTGGCATATTATGACTTGTTATGTAGACTTTGGGCAGCCCGAGACATAAGTTTGAGTTGGACTAGCTTGAGTTGGATTAGCGTTGAAAGCGATCGAGGTATGTAAAGCTCACCTTTATTTCTTTGGCATGTCTTAGTGTAAATAGGCTATGATATGATCCCCGAGGTAATCCTACTCTTACGATCCGAGCATGTCCGTGATTCTTATTTGCCTCTTAATGTTGACAATTTTAAGGTAGTAAAAATTATGGTCCTTATGTCTTTTGTATGCTTGGAAATGAAGGTCGCCTAAAGAATTTTTTTGTGCTTAAAAGGTTTAGAAACTACGAACAACTGTAACTTTCACCAAAAGGCTCGGATCGCCTCGATAAGCTCGTAGAAGGTTCTGTAGTGTGTTAGGACTATAATGTCCATAGGCGGGCTCGGATTGGGTTAACGCCGTCCGTGGGTCCCGCGACTTTCCCTTGAAAGGTTCTGACGGTTTTTGGGAAAAAGAGCTTAAAAATGACTATCACCCCGACCCCCGAGTATGATCACTTACTTAACTGTTAAGTCTGTAATGAGGATGAGTATGTATATGATTTTGATACGTAACCATGATGGCAAAAAAATTCTGTTTAAATGTGTTCCCGAGAAATATTCGGAGAAATCTGGACTTGATCATGACTAGTGGCTTGACTTTTAAATAATAACATGTTTGGATTGCTTTATGGAATCTGTGTAAATGTACGAAATGAGAATTTGTATGCATATGATTTGAATATGTAATTATGATTGATAGAGTTTTATTTGATATGTTTCCGAGTAATATCCGGAAGAGATTTGATTTGATTAATGCCATTGACTTGGAAATGATAACTTGTGTGATTATTCTGTTAAGTCTGTATAAAGGTTGTGAGTTGCATTTGGATCCTACGATTCTGCTCGTGCACATTGTTGTTACTTCCTTCGCCGAGTCCCGGGCCGGTTATTATCGTGCGCACAATCTGAAGTATGAGGTGATTCCGAAGTATGATGTGATATGCGATATTGACCGCTGGACTTTTGACCGCGGTATGTGATATGTGATATGTGATATTGCTCGCTGGACATTTGACCGCGGGCTGCGACATTGACCGCTGGACATTTGACCGCGGGATGTCGGGTTTCGGAGACATGAAATCTTCTGGAGGAGGATGTGTTATGGCGCCCGAGACAGGAGGGGCGACTATGTTCTGTCCGCCGGGTCCGTTGTGGACCGTATGTGTTATGTGATATGGTATGCGATGATTTGATGATATGATAATCTGATATGATATGATATACGATGATATGATGTGATATAGGATTGTTATCTGATAGATGGATCGGGCCGTACGTTCCTCGGCATTCGGTTAATGTCAGTTTATATGGTATGTTCTGTTTTCTGTATATGTGAGATAGAAATGTCTTTTTTCAAAATAAAGCTAAGCATTTTGGACATTCTGATGGTTATATCTGTCTTCCGCACTGCTTATGTATGATTTGTATTTTGGATATAAGTACTTTGGTGCTGGGGTTATTATACTCACATTCTGTACGCCTTACTTCGGTTATGACTTCGTTTCTGCACTTTCTGCTTTGCATACTCAGTACATATTCCGTACTGACCCCCTTCCTTCGGTGGGTTGCGTTTCATGCCCGCGTGTACGGATACGCGTTTTGGTGATCCACCGGCGTAGGATTTCTGTCGTGTTGTTCGAGTGCTCCCTTTGTTGTGGAGCCAATATTTTGGGTATATACTCTTTCGATGTATATGTTTATGTTTGTTCGAGAATACGGCGGGGCCCGTCCCGTCATCCGATTCGGTTGTTCGGTATTAGAGGTCGTAGAGAGATGTGGGTCATGTACAGTTTTGTTCGTATGCGACGTGTGAGTTGTGTTTGGGCGGCCCATCCGCCGTGGCGTAGCCCTTGTCGCCGCGTGTATGTATGCCTTGACATGTTTCGTGTATTATGACGAAATTACCAGCTTTTGTGCAGTGTATGTGTTTGTATGCGTCCGTTTGGAGCCACGTTTGACATTTATATATGTATGAGTCGTTTGTATGCCAAATCTAGTTAAAGAGCGCGTATGGGTGCCCAGCTCGAGCACTAGTCACGGCCTACGGGGTTGGGTCGTGACAATTACCTTTCCGACCCCCGAGTTTGATTATATATTTGTCTGTTGAGTCCGAAATAATGATTCCGATACATAACTATGGTTTCTGAAGTTCGATTTGATATGTTCCCGAGGGACATTCGAAAGAAAGTTTGTTTTGACCACAGTTCGGCTTATAAACAATAGTGGGCTTGATTACTCTGTTGAGTTGTTGTGAATGTTTGGCATTGCATATGACTTCCTACGATTCTGCTCGTGCATTCTGTTATTACTTCTTTCGCCGGATCCCGGGCCGGTTGTTATCGTGCGCACTATTTTGAAGTATGATATGTTTCCGAAGTATGATGTGATACGAAGTATGCTGTGACCGGTACGCCGAGCCCCTCTTGGCCGGGTACCGTGTATATATGTTATGATGTGTGACGGAGATGTTCGGAGATATAAAACCTTCAAGTATGATGTGTTGTGGCGTCCAGATGGAGTGGCGACCACGTTCTGTCCACGGTCCCATTGCGGACCGTATGTGATATGTGATATGATGTTTGATGATATGATAATCTGATACGATATGATATATGATGGCGTGATGTGATGTATGATTATTATATTATTTATGGATCGGGCCGTACGTTCCTCGGCATTATTATATGATATATGGATCGGGCCGTACGTTCCTCGGTATTACTATATTATTTATGGATCGGGCCGTACGTTCCTCGGTATTATTATATTATTTATGGATCGGGCCGTACGTTTCTCGGCATTCGGTTAACGTCAGTTTATATGATATGTTCTATTTTCTGTATATGTGAGACAGAAATGTTTTTTCAAAATAAGCTAAGCATTTTAGGCATTCTGATGGTTATATTTGTCGTCTGCACTGCTTATGTATGATTTGTATTTCGGATATAGGTACTTTGGTATTTGGGTTATTATGCTCACGTTCTGTACACCTTACTTCGGTTATGACTTCGTTTCTGTACTTCCTGCTTTGCATACTCAGTACATATTCCATACTGACCCCCTTTCTTCGGGGGCTGCGTTTCATGCCCGCAGGTACTGACACGCGTTTTGGTGATCCACCGGCTTAGGGTTTCCATTCTGCTGTTCAGAGTGCTCCCTTTGTTCTGGAGCCAGTATTTTGGGTATATACTCTTTCGATGTATATGTTTATGTTTGTTCAGGGTACGACGGGGCCCTGTCCCGTCATCTGATTCGGTTGTTCGATATTAGAGGTCTGTAGACAGAGATGTGGGTTATGTACAGTTTTGTTCGTATGCGACGTGTGAGTTGTGTTTGGGCGGCCCATCCGCTACGTGCGGCCTTTGTCGTTTGCGTGTATGTATGCCTTGACATGTTTCGTGTATTATGACATGTTACATCCCGTGTTTTTGCACATTCGGAAAATTTGGACATAATTGTGATTTGTAAGAATAAGGCCATGCGTTGATTTTATGTGGTGTGTATGTCGTTACTCATGGAAAATATTGACACGAGAACATTGGAGAAGGCCAAGGGCAAAATTGGAATCTTGAAAATTTGTTTCGGGAATTTTCAAAATAAGATTCATAGGCAATTGGGCTCAAAAAAAAAAAAAGAAACCAAGGCCCAAAGAAACTAGGGTGGCCGGCCATGCCATGGCCTTGGCCCAACCCATGAGAGATTAGTCATGTGATTTGTCACATGACTAATTAGTATAAGAGGATGAGCATGGGACTTATGTCTCTAGAATTTTCAAGAAAACAAATAAAACCAAGAAGAGAGAAAAGAGGGGTGGCCGTCGGCCATAGAGAAAGAAAGAAGAGAAAAAAATTTCCAAGCCCTTTAGCTTCATCCAAAAATCTTGTTCTTCTTGAATTAGTAGCAAGCTCAAGACGCTCTTCAACGTGATATAATTAGTTAAGCGAAAGAACTACGTTTGCGGCGGGTTGAAATTTGGAGAAAAAGGTAAGAATTCTATTCTTTTGTGTTATGAAATAAGTATGCATGTTAGAATGACTAGAAGTGGATGAGAATTAAGGGAGTGTGGTGTGTGTGTGCATGGCCGTGTGTATGTGTGAAATAGGGTATGGCCGTGAGCCATGGAGTGGGAAAAGGCAAGGATGTTATGTTTTCTTTTCATGTTATAGGAGATTTATAGGTGTTGTGGTGAGTATAATTGAATGAAAATCATAGAAATATGGTGTGTTGAAGTGTGTGGCCGTGTGGTATCATTGGTGAAGGAAAGGTGACCTTAATTTTATTTAGTATATTAGTTGTGTTGTTGCGATGTTTGTGATGAAAAGAAAGGTTTAATGAGTCAAGTTGGTGTTGAAGTTGGTTGTATGTTGTTATGAGAAATTATGTGATTTTATGTAGTTTACATATAATGACGAAAGTAAGAGCTTAGATGTGAATTATGATTATGGATTATGAAATTGAAAGATGGAAAAATGTTATGAATATGCATGTTGGTATTGATTTGAAAGTGTGAAGTCGAAATGAGAACTATGGCATTATGTTGGAAAGTAGACTAATTGCATTATATCGTGGTTTGTGTAGATTGTTATTATTGTTGGTGTTGTTGTTGGGTTGTTGTTGATTGTTTTGGCCGAGTTAAATTCTCGGGGCAGCGAATTTATAGAGGAGATGCTGCCCAAATTTTTGTAGACAAATTCAGGCTAAAGATAAACTCTTAAAGGTACATGATTTATATTTGGTAACTTTGACCATTTGCAGATTCTGGACGAAACGGGAATTGAGCTTAAGCGAGTATAAGACACCCGTAAGGTATGTAAAGCTACCCCTCTCCTTCTTTTGGCATGTCCTAGGCGTACTAGGTTTGGATTTGAGCCTCGGGGGTTAATCTGTTCATAGAAATCCGATTCTAAATTTGAGTACTATTCATTCAGTACGTCTGAATTAAGATCCTTATATCTTGTTAGAAAAATGCTCAAACGTCTGTAACTTTCATAAATGTAATCGAACGGCCTTGAAACTTTCATAAGTGACCCCATTAAGCTTAGCATATGTAATTCGCGTACGCCACCTCCGTTGACCCGGGGCGGGCCCACTATTCCCAGATCCCCTCCTATCGTTTTATTTGACTTATTTCTGTGCCACAATTGAAGAAAAACTTTTGGCTATTGTCCTAACTACTAAGCAATATCTTACTATATAAGATTTTTCAAAACCACTCCGAAGGGAGTGCGATATTTTATTATTTGAGACTCTTCAAAACCACTCCGAAGGGGGTGCGGGATTTTACTATTTCGTTCCACCTACGACTTATGTCTACATTCCACAACGCTATTATTATTATTATTATTATTATTATTATTATTATTATTATTATTATTATTATTATTATTATTATTATTATTATTATTATTATCATAATTATTATGACCGAAGGGGCTAGGATTAGTATTATGTCACGAGTGGCATGCCCGAAGGGGCCAGGGTAGCCGTATGTCACGAGTGGCATGCCCGAAGGGGCTAGGAGTACTATGTCGGGGCTAGCATGTCCGAAGGGGGCCAGGATAGACGTATAAGCCGGGACCGGCAAGATGCCCGAAGGGGCCATCATTTTATTTCGGGACCGCATGCCCGAAGGGGGCCAGGATAGACGGATGTCGGGACCGGCACACCCGAAGGGGATTATTATCATTAATATCATTGTTTTATCATTATTATTACTATCATTATTATTATTAGGCGGAAGCGGCCGTCCGAAGGGACTATTTTATTTAAATATTGAATTTATACCGGGTAACCTAAATTTGCTTACTCGTTGTACTTTTCTCGATTCATGCTTCGGACGCTTACATATTCGCACATATTCCGTACCGACCCCTTTCTTCGGGGGGCTGCTTTCATGCCCGCAGTTCGGGGACGCAACCGGGACCCGGCTTTAGAGGGAGTTAGCACAGGGAGTCAGACAGCTCCATTTGCTCCGGAGGCTGTTCCTGTTTTGGTATAGTTTTATATATTACAGTCATACTGTAGAAGTCCAACGGCCGTGGGAGTTGTGGTTATCGTTTGGCCTTGTCGGCCGTTATTTTGTTGTACGTAAATGGCAAAGGGGCCTTTTTGGCTCGCCTTGTTCTATGTCGTATGTATATATATAATATGTTTTGAGTTGCCTTGAGCCACGTGTCGATTTTGGCTTTTCATCTAAAATTTTCAATTCTTGTTTTAAAAAAAAAAAATATATTTGGGTTGACGTTTAAGGGTTCGCTCGACTCGACGAGAGTCGGGTGCCCGTCACGCCTGATGAAGATTGGGGTGTGACAAAGTGGTATCGAGAAAGTCGGGTCCCTAGACATGTTCGCGAGACGGTGTCTAGTAGAGTCTTGTTTATCGGTGTGTTGTGCACCACATCTATAAACAGGAAGCTACGAGACATTAATAGGGTGTCATTCTTTCTTTCATGGTAAAGATCGTGCAGATAGAGCTGTGTCGTAAGTAAGGTCCCTAATCTAATAATTTGTATGATTTCAGTAATGCCGCCTAAGAAGGGTAAGCGACGGCAGCCCGGAAGGGCAAAGCAACTGGGGAGAGGTAGTTAGCCAAGCCCCGGGTCTCTGTAGAGCTCGAACATATGTGCCGGAATACGCATCCGACCCCGCAGTCCTCCCACCTCCCCATCTCCGAGGAGCTAAGAGGGCACCGATTCTGCCCTCTGGGCCCAAGACCACCACTCGCACGCATCTCCGGTCTCTCAACGCCCAAAGATCGGAGATTAGAGAAATGAAAGATGCTATACGTTTGTTAACTCAAATACTTGCCACCCGGGGCCGGACATCGTGATAGGAGTCACGAGTATCCAGATAGGGCTGCTAGCGCCAGGGCACGAGATTTTCTTACATTAAATCCTCAAGAATTTAGGGGCACGGACCCTAATGCTGATCCTCAGGAGTTCATAGATGGTGTATGCGCGTACTTAAACGTGATGCGAGCATCGCACCACGGAATCCGTTGAGTTAGCCTCTTATAGGTCAGTTTGGCATAGCAATAAATTGGTGCCGAGTCTTGGGAGATTATCGAGGGGTAGTGATGCCCTTCCGCCGACTTGGCAGGAATTCTCGTACGCCTTTTGCGCCACTATATGCCACCCGAATTAAAGCGGGCAAGGGTTAACAAGTTTCTTAACCTGCGACAGGGTAACATGTCTGTTAGAGAATATAGTGTGGAGTTCGATTCCTTAGCCAGATATGCCCCTACTATTGTGCAGGAAATGGAAGATAGAGTTCACCGATATGTGATAGGATTGGAGTCGAGTTACGGAGATGTGCATGCCGTGGCAATGCAGCGGCATAGATATAGCTCGTATCCAAGCTTATGCTCGAGCGCAGGATCGTAAGCGCCAACGAGAGGCTACTTCGGAGCAGGGTGGTGGTCAGCCCAAGAGGGCCAGAACGGAAGGCCGGAGTGGTTCTACTAGCGAGAGCAGACCCCAGCATAATGCACCTTCACGCTTTCGTGGATCTCGGGGGGTAGAGAGACTTTCCCTCGACGAGGACGAGTTCTTCCCATGCGTCGGGTCCTCGGCAGCCAGTGGCGTGGTCGGGGCAAGAGGTGATGGCCCCCTCGATGTGCGACTTGCGGAAGCGTCACGTAGACAACGCCGACGGTGTGTGTTATACTTGTGGTGATCCGACGCATTATGCTAGAGATTGTCCACAAGGAGCGGGCCACATCGTTCCCGAAACTCGGTAGCAAACTGCCACCTTCGGTAAGAGCCCCCGAGACAGACCTCGACTTCTTCCGCCGAGGGGGGCGGAGGTGTAGCACCTCCTAATTCCGGAAGACGGGGCCACATCGTATCTATGCACCGGGTGGGAGACCAGTCCCGAGGCACCGGCAGATGCACCACCAGGTAATCTAAATTTCATAGTTGATTGTCTTAGTCAATGAATGATTTATACGTGCCGTCCACCTAAAGGACCTTCCCCAAATTACTTATAAGACCTTATAAGGTTCATTTAACATTCGAGGACGAATGTTTTAAAGGGGGGGAGGATGTTACATCCCGTGTTTTTGCACATTCGGAAAATTTGGACATAATTGTGATTTGTGTTAGAATAAGGCCATGCGTTGATTTTATGTGGTGTGTATGTCGTTACTCATGGAAAATATTGACACGAGAACATTGGAGAAGGCCAAGGGGCAAAATTGGAATCTTGGAAATTTGTTTCGGGAATTTTCAAAAACAAGATTCATAGCCAATTGGGCCAAAAAAAAAAAAAAAAACAAGGCCCAAAGAAACAAGGGTGGCCGGCCATGCCATGGCCTTGGCCCAACCCATGAGAGATTAGTCATGTGATTTGTCACATGACTAATTAGTATAAGAGGATGAGCATGGGACTTATGTCTCTAGAATTTTCAAGAAAACAAATAAAACCAAGAAGAGAGAAAGAAGGGTGGCCGTCGGCCATAAGAGAAAGAAAGAAGAGAAAAAAAAAATTTCCAAGCCCTTTAGCTTCATCCAAAAATCTTGTTCTTCTTGAATTAGTAGCAAGCTCAAGACGCTCTTCAACGTGATATAATTAGTTAAGCGAAAGAACTACGTTTGCGGCGGGTTGAAATTTGGAGAAAAAGGTAAGAATTCTATTCATTTGTGTTATGAAATAAGTATGCATGTTAGAATGACTAGAAGTGGATGAGAATTAAGGGAGTGTGGTGTGTGTGTGCATGGCCGTGTGTATGTGTGAAATAGGGTATGGCCGTGAGCCATGGAGTGGGAAAAGGCAAGGATGTTATGTTTTTTTTTCATGTTATAGGAGATTTATAGGTGTTGTGGTGAGTATAATTGAATGAAAATCATAGAAATATGGTGTGTTGAAGTGTGTGGCCGTGTGGTATCATTGGTGAAGGAAAGGTGACCTTAATTTTATTTAGTATATTAGTTGTGTTGTTGCGATGTTTGTGATGAAAAGAAAGGTTTAATGAGTCAAGTTGGTGTTGAAGTTGGTTGTATGTTGTTATGAGAAATTATGTGATTTTATGTAGTTTTCATATAATGATGAAAGTAAGAGCTTAGATGTGAATTATGATTATGGATTATGAAATTGAAAGATGGAAAAATGTTATGAATATGCATGTTGGTATTGATTTGAAAGTGTGAAGTCGAAATGAGAACTATGGCATTATGTTGGAAAGTAGACTAATTGCATTATATCGTGGTTTGTGGAATTGTTATTATTGTTGGTGTTGTTGTTGGGTTGTTGTTGATTGTTTTGGCGAGGTTAAATTCTCGGGGCGGCCGGAGTTATAGAGGGAGATGCGCATTTTTTGTGTAGACAAATTCGGGCTAAAGATAAACTCTTAAAGGTACATGATTTATATTTGGTAACTGGCCATTTGCATTACGGCGAAACGGAATTGAGATTAGCATAAGACACCCGTAAGGTATGTAAAGCTACCCTCTCCTTCTTTGGCATGTCCTAGGCGTACTAGGTTTGGATTTTGAGCCTCGGGGGTTAATGCGTTCATAGAAATCCGATTCTAAATTTGAGTACTATTCATTCAAGACGTACGAATTAAGATCCCTATATCTTGTTAGAAAAATGCTCAAACGTACGTAACTTTCATAAATGTAATCGAACGGCCTTGAAACTTTCATAAGTGACCCCATTAAGCTTAGCATATGTAATTCGCGTACGCCACCTCCCGTTGGACCGGGCGGGCCCACTATTCCCGCATCCCCTCCTATCGTTTTATTTGACTTATTTACGTGCCACAATTGAAGAAAAACTTTTGGCTATTGTCCTAAACTACTAAGCAATATCTTACTATATAAGATTTTTCAAAACCACTCCGAAAGTGCATATTTTATTATTTGAGACTCTTCAAAACCACTCCGGGGGGTGTGGGATTTTACTATTTCGTTCCACCTACGACTTATGTCTACATTCCACAACGCTATTATTATTATCATTATTATTATTATTATTATTATTATTATTATTATTATTATTATTATTATTATTATTATTATTATTATTATTATTATTATTATCATAATTATTATGCCCGAAGGAGCTAGGATTAGTATTATGTCACGAGTGGCATGCCGGGGCGGGGCCGTGTAGCCGTATGTCACGAGTGGCATGCCCGAAGGGGCTAGGAGTACTATGTCGGGGGCTAGCATGTGTCCGAAGGGGCCGGGATAGACGTATCTTTGGACCGGCATGCCCGAAGGGGCCATCATTTTATTTCGGGACCGGCATGCCCGAAGGGGCCGGGATAGACGGATGTCGGGACCGGCACACCGAAGGATTATTATCATTAATATCATTGTTGTTATCATTATTATTACTATCATTATTATTATTCGTAGGAAGCGGCCGTCCGAAGGGACTATTTTATTTAAATATTGAATTTATGCGGGTATCCTAAATTGCTTCTTCATTGTACTTTTCGATTCATGCTTGAAGGACGCTTTACATATTGGGTACATATTCCGTCTTGACCCCCCGCATCTTCGGTGGGGTCGTTTCATGCCCGCCAGTGTTCGGGGACGCAACCAGGGGACCCGGCTTCTTAGGAGTTACACCGGGAGTCGACAGGCTCCATTTGCTCGGAGGCTCGTTCTGTTTTGGTATAGTTTATATCTTTGTCATGTCTACTGTGAAAGCCTAACGAACGACGTGGGAGTTGTGGTTACTGTTTGGCCTTGTCGGCCGTTATTTTGTTGTACAGAAATGGCAGGGGCCTTTTGGCTCGCCTTGTTCTATGTCGTATGTATATATATAATATGTTTTGAGATGCCTTGAGCCACGTGGCTATTTTGGCTTTTCATATAAAATTTTCAATTCTTGTTTTAAAAAAAAAAAAAAAAAATTTGGGTTGACGTTTAAGGGTTCGCTCGACTCTGATGAGAGTCGGGTGCCTGTCACGCCTTGATGAAGATTGGGGTGTGACATGACAGCCTTACCAGCTTTTGTGCAGTGTATGTGTTTGTATGCGTCCGTTTGGAGCCACGTTTGACATTTATATATGTATGAGTCGTTTGTATGCCGAATCTGGTTAAAGAGCGCGTATGGGTGCCCAGCTCGAGCACTAGTCACGGCCTACGGGGTTGGGTCGTGACAATTACCTTTCCGACCCCCGAGTTTGATTATATATTTGTCTGTTGAGTCCGAAATAATGATTCCGATACATAACTATGGTTTTTGAAGTTCGATTTGATATGTTCCCGAGGGACATTCGAAAGAGTTTGTTTTTGACCACGAGTTCGGCTTATAAACAATAGTGGGCTTGATTACTCGTTGAGTTGTTGTGAATGTTTGGCATTGCATATGACTTCCTACGATTACGCTCGTGCATTGTGTTATTACTTCTTTTTTACGCCGGATCCCGGGCCGGTTGTTATCGTGCGCACTATTTTAAAGTATGATATGTTTCCGAAGTATGATGTGATACAGTATCTTTGTGACAGAATACCTAGGGCCCTTGGCCGGGTCTGCCGTGTATATATGTTATGATGTGTGACAGAGATGTTCGGAGATATAAAACCTTCTGAAGTATGATGTGTTGTGGCGTCCAGATGGAGTGGCGACCACGTTCTGTCAACGGGTCCCATGGCGGACCGTATCTGATATGTGATATGATGTTTGATGATATGATAATCTGATATGATATGGTATATGATGGTGTGATGTGATGTATGACTATTATATTATTTATGGATCGGGCGAATACGTTCCTCGGCATTATTATATGATTTATGGATCGGGCCGTACGTTCCTCGGCATTATTATATTATTTATGGATCGGGCCGTACGTTCCTCGGTATTATTATATTATTTATGGATCGGGCCGTACGTTCCTCGGCATTCGGTTAACGTCAGTTTATATGATATGTTCTATTTTACGTATATGTGAGACGAAATGTTTTTTAAAAATAAGCTAAGCATTTTAGGCATTACGTGGTTATATTTGTGGTCTTGCCTTGTGTATGATTTGTATTTCGGATATACTTACTTTGGTATTTGGGTTATTATGCTCGCGTTACGTACACCTTGCTTCGGTTATGACTTCGTTTACGCGCTGCTTTGCGTACTCGGTACATATTCCATGCGACCCCCGCTCTTCGAAGTGCGTTTCATGCCCGCGGTGCCGGCGGCGCGTTTTGGTGATCCACGGCTTAGGGTTTCCGTGCTGCCAGGTGTCCCTTTGTTCTGGAGCAGTATTTTGGGTATATACTCTTTCGATGTATATGTTTATGTTTATTCGAAGAATACGACGGGGCCACAGTCCGGGTCATACGATTCGGTTGTTCGGTATTAGAGGTCTGTGACCGAGATGTGGGTTATACGGTTTGTTCGTATGCGACGTGTGAGTTGTGTTTGGGCGGCCCATCCGCCGGGGTGGCGACAACTAATTTGCGTGTATGTATCTTTGACATGTTTCGTGTATTATGTGCGACTTACGACTTTTGTGCGGTGTATGTGTTTGTATGCGTCCGTTTGGAGCCACGTTTGACATTTATATATGTATGAGTCGTTTGTATGCCGAATACGGTTAAAAGAGCGCGTGTGGGTGCCCGACTCGGGCACTAGTCCCGGCCCTCTGGTGGGTCGTGACAATTACCTTTCCGACCCCGGGTTTGATTATATATTTGTACGACGAGTCCGAAATAATGATTAAGATACATAACTATGGTTTACGAAGTTCGATTTGATATGTTCCCGAGGCATTCGGAAGAAAGTTTATTTTGACCCGGTTCGCTTATAAACAATAATGCAGCAGTTACTGTTGAGTTGTTGTGAATGTTTGGCATTGCATATGATTTCCTACGATTAACTGCTCGTGCCGATTCTGTTATTACTTCTTTCGCCGGATTCGGGCCGGTTGTTATCGTGCGCACTATTTTGAAGTATGATGTGTTTAGAAGTATGATGTGATACGAAGTATCTTTGTGACAGTACGCCGAGCCCCTCTTGGCCGGGTACCGTGTATATATGTTATGATGTGTGACGGAGATGTTCGAGAGATATAAAACCTTACGAAGTATGATGTGTTGTGGCGTCCGGATGGGAGTGGCGACCACGTTTTGTCCGCCGGTCCATTGCGGACCATATGTGATATGTGATATGATGTTTGATGATATGATAATCGATACGATATGATATATGATGGCGTGATGTGATGTATGATTATTATATTATTTATGGATCGGGCCGTACGTTCCTCGGCATTATTATATGATATATGGATCGAGCCGTACGTTCCTCGGTATTACTATATTATATATGGATCGGGCCGTACGTTCCTCGGTATTATTATATTATTTATGGATCGGGCCGTACGTTCCTCGGCATTCGGTTAACGTCGATTTATATATATGTTCTATTTTACGTATATATGAGACAAAAATGTTTTCAAAAATAAGCTAAGCATTTTAGGCATTACGATGGTTATATTTGTAAATGCCTTGCTTATGTATGATTTGTATTTCGGATATAAGTACTTTGGTATTTTGGTTATTATGCTCACGTTCGTACACCTTACTTCGGTTATGACTTCGTTTACCGTACTTCTGCTTTGCATACTCGGTACATATTCCATACGAGCCCACTCTTCGGTGCCGCGTTTCATGCCCGAAGGTACGGACACGCGTTTTGGTGATCCACCGGCTGTGGGTTCCATTCTGTTGTTAGAGTGCTCCCTTTGTTCGGGACGGTATTTTGGTATATACTCTTCCGATGTATATGATTATGTTTATTCGAAGGGGGGTACGGCGGGGCCACCCCGTCAAAATGATTATGTTGTTACGTATTAGAGGTACGTAGACATAGATGTGGGTTATGTACCGTTTTGTTCGGATGCGTGAGTAAGTTGTGTTTGGGCGGCCCATCCGCCGTAACGTGTGTGTTTGCGTGTATGTGGCTTTGCTACGTTATGTATATTATGATAGCCTTGCCGGCTTCGTAGCGTATATGTTTGTATGCGTCGGTTTGGGCCACGTACGTGCGGTTGTATGTACGAGTCGTTTGTATGCCGAATACGGTTAGTGAGCGCGTATGGGTATGACGACGGGCACTAGTCACGGCCTACGGGGTTGAGTCGTGACAATCTTCTGCTTTGCATACTCAGTACATATTTCGTCGCATCGACCCTTTCGAGGGCCGCGTTTCGTGCCCGCGGTACGGACGCACGGTTCGGTGATCCGCGGGTCTAGGACACCCTTTTAAGCTGAGTGCTCCCCTTATTCGGAGCCCACATTTGGGTATATATTCGTTGCTGCATATGTACTTGTTTGTTCGGGGGTACGCGGGGGCCACCGTCCCGTCACGTGATTCTCGTTTGTCTGTTTAGAGGTACGTGGACATGTATGTGGGTTGTGCCTATGCGTACGTGTGTTTGTATGATATATGTTACGGGGGCGATCCCCGTTACGCCGTAAACGACCTTGTCGGCTTGCATTTGTACATGTTTTTTTGGGCCGTTGCGCCATTTGATAGCCTTGCGGCTTCGATATATATATGTTTGTGTTTGAGATGTGTTTGAGACGGTTTGAGATAATTTGAGACGGCGTACGATATTTGTATGCGCATAAGCCATCGTATGTAATTCGGGTTTGATGAATATGTTTGGGTGCCCGGCTACGGCACTAGTCACGGCCTACGGGGGTTGGGTCGTGACACATATGGCGGGACGGGGCCCCGCCGTGCCCCTCGAATAAACATATGCATATGTCGATAACGAGATACGGACCAAAATATAGGCTCGGGACAAGGGAGCGCTCCCGAGACGGTGAACGAGAATCCCTAAGGCACGGTGGATCCTCCAAACAAGTATACTCTGTACAACGCGGCATGAAACGCAGCCCCCGAAGAAAGGGGGTCAGTACAAAATATGTACTGAGTGTGCAAAGCATGAAATATAGTAAGCAGGATCATAATCAAAACCAGAAGTACAGAAAGTAAATGCAATATCCAGAATATCAAAATGCTTACTCATTAAAACACAATTCATGCATGGGGCTCTTAGAATATGGTCGCCCTCCCGTCGTTGGCTCCATAACACAGCATAACACCAGAAGCTTTCATATCTCTGTATCCCCGTCACACATCATAACACATCATAACGTCATAACACAGCATAACACCAAATATACACGGTACCCGGCCCTCTAGTGAGGGCTCGGCGAACCGGACACATCATACTCCGGAATATCACATAGTGCGCACGATACATAACCGGCCCGGGACTCGGCGAAAGAGGTAACAACCATATGCACGAGCAGAGTCGTGAGCAACTATATGCAGTTTAAAACATTTTCAAAGACTCGATAGGATAATCAAAGTGAACCATCATTTAAAAACCAAGGCGATAGTCAAATCAAGCTCCTTCCGAATGTCGTTCGAAAATATATCAAATAGAACTTTAGGACTCACAGATACGTATCAAACCATATGAAAGAACTTATGGAAATTAGGGGCATAATCGTCATTACAAACTCGATAGAGAAGTAAGTAAGCGACGCTCGAGGGTTAAGACGATAGTCGCACTAAATCCTTCAAAAGTCGTTAGCATTACACAAAGGAAAGTCTCGGGGCCCACGGACTAGTGTCAAACCAATCCGAGTCCATTTATGAAAGTTGGAGACCTTATTCATTATAGAACCTCCTACGAACGTTTCGAAGCGATCCGAGCTCGTCTATGAAAGTTACGGTCGTTCGTAGTTTTGGAATCCTTTAAAAAACAGCATTCTTTATGCAACATTTGAAATCCAACTGTACAAAAGACTTAAAAGCCATAATTTGACAATATTAAGAACGTTAATATCAAGAAGTGAATAAGAATCGTATACGTGCTCGGATCGTAAGAATGGAGTTACCCCGAGACTCGTGTCACACCTACTCACAACTAAGACATGCCAAAAGAAAGAAAGAGTAAGCTTCACATACCTCATCCGCTTGCTAAGCTAATCCGAATTTGAGTCTCGGCTTCCCAAAATCTACAACAACATCATTAGATACCAAACATTAGCCATAGGCACTTCGGAATTCAATTCTAGGCTAGCACTTTATTTACAGAAATTTGGGCAGATTTCACAATAAATTCAACAACCCCAGAATTCAACTCGGCCAAATCTTCAACAACAATACCAACAACCATACTAACAACATCATCAACTAATTCAAAATGCATTCTAACATCAATAACTCTTTTCTACATAATTCGACAACATTCCATTTACGTTCAAATTAGCCACATACAATCAAACTAACACCAATGCACACACGTTCAAGTACTAATCCGAAATTATTCAAATGAGATTCAAGAATGCTTCAAACAATCCGCACAACATTCAAAACGACTCAACCAACATACCACAAACCTTCCAATTGCCATAGGGACAACAACAACACATTTCTTTCTTCCAAATTCATAAACTACACCAACAACCTACACTTTAACAACATTAACCTCAATAATACAAGAAACTATGATAAAATCACATTAAGGTGCCAAACGTCCCACATCAACTACAACTTCAACTTAGATCATTAAATCCTTATTATCAACATAGAATTCACTACGACAACAATCAACATACTAAATAGAATTGATCCATTCTTTGTCATACAATATGACCTATTTTTAAACGCCATCACCATACACACATATAGATGATTCTCATCCATTTCTTTACACTACAACAACCATATATGCTAGCTAGGATTAATTCATCACTTCAACACCACATCACATGTACACGACTATACACCATGCACACGGCCTCAACTTCAATATATGCCATATTTCATGAATTTCATCCATTTTTACATATTACAACACGCATAAACCATCCATAACATATGAAAATAAGATTAAACCTTACCTTTCTTCTTAACTTCACAACTTAACTAAGGTTGGCAAAGGATGAAAACGAGCGGTTTGTCGACTCAAACAACAACTTCACGTTAACAAGGACCCTTCAATTAGTGGGTTTGCTAGAAGAAACTAATTTTTTGATGGCTATTTCTTGGTCTTGAATTTTTGCACCATGGCCGAATATGGCCTTCTTGTTCTTTCTCCAATCTTCTTGATTTTTCTCTAAGTATGGAAGATGGAAAAGATGACTTATTAGTCATCTTTTATTACACATAATAACCATCCATGTGGCCCTTGGCCCACTCCAAGGTGGCCGGCCACATGGCCCCCTTTTTTCTTTTTCTTTTTTTCCTTTTTCATGAACTAATTTCTTTCCAAAAATAACTTTTGACCCCAAATTTTCTTAATATTCCATACCACCCTATCATGAACAACTTATGTCTTAAAACAAAATTGTGGTTAAAAGTCTCGACTTTGTATCCCGGAATAGTCTTGTCCCAAACTTATCGTAGTTAACTCGGATTGTCCCAATGTACAAAATACGGGTTATAACAGCCTAAGGGAAATTAGAATGTATAGAGTGGGTGGAAACCTTAAGAGGTCGCGTAGGTCGAGGCAGATTAGACCGGTGAAGAGAAAGAAGGTGCATCACAGCTCTAGAATTAGGGTGAGTTGGAATAGTGTCTGGAAATATTTTGTAAGCGAGATGGTAGTAATTGTATGTATACGTATATATATGATATCCCGTATATGGCTATATCAGTGAATATGTGTATTTCGACAACCAACGTGGCGGTATATGGAGGGCATTAATTGGACAGGGTAACGAAGTTCAAGTGAAAAGAAAAATAAACAGCACAAATGTTACAGGGTAAGTCGTCGTTTTCACTATAGGATAAGCTTGGAAAGTACTAACACAATAATAATTGGAAAAGAAAGAAAGTGAGCAGATGAACGGCGAGGGGATCAGAATGTCGGAATAAAAGTGCCGCCTAATTGAGATTGGAAAATGCGGACGTAGGGCAAAGTATAATTGGGTAATAGTATAGGTACACCCCTTAAAGGGGGGGAAGGGGTGCGAGAGAGATGCCAATGCAAGATGGAGACAATCAACACTACAATATATTTGATACGGATGCTCGGGCTACGAGTAAAGATTCCTTGCGAGACAAGTTAGTAAGATCCAAAAGCCAGCAAAAGGGGTAGAAGCTAGGATGGTAATTGAGACAGTGCTGAGAATAAATTGTAGAGATCTTGAATGATATGACATTGGAAAGTGGAGGCTTAAAGGAGAATACGACAAGAGAACCAGGAGAAGGAAAGACTATAACTAAGATGGAACACATTTTATGCAAGTCGTACAAGAGTAGTTATGTTACCTATGAATGTTTATATGCTAGGGATAAGGCCAAACGAATATTTAATGAGAAAAGTTTGGATTCAGTAATAACAATACGGTGATCATATTTTGGGTGCATTAAGGAAAGATGTAAAGAAGGTTTGAGCTAAACTACTGAGATAGAGTTAGTACTGAGGATAAACAGGACGTGGCTATGGTGGAACCAGAGATCTATTCCGGTACCGGTTGTAAGAGAAAAGAGGCGGAAACAAAGTAAAACATAAGGATTAGTGAAGCCACGCTAGGGTATTTTTTTTATGGGCTAGTTTGAACACCTTCACATATTCTTGTAAAGATTGCAACATAATGTGTGACCGTAAAGTTGAGAGCAAGATCTGAGCAAAGGGACGATAGAAGGGGTTGAATTAAAGGTGAAGAAACGACACGAGACAATGTGCCTAGAATGTTACAAGTTAAGTAAAGAGGGATTATAAGATGATTTAAGCAAGATGATCAGAACTAGCTGGCTACTAAAAGAGAGTGAATTTATGTTTCAGATTCTTTCAGGTTGATACCGGCTGATGACAGTTAAAGCAGGGGACGGCTACTAGCAGCTCATGAGACGACAAAAATCATATGACGACAATTGGCGTCGACACTTAGAATTTCGATTGGCGAGCGGGTACGCTTGAAGATACCACCCGTGAAAATTGTAATGAGATTCAACGAGAATGGGAGTTTAACCCGAAATATGATTGGTGGATGAGACTGCATGTTATAGTAATAAAGGAAACCCCCCGAGATCCTTATAAGACCTTATGAGACTAGTTTAACATTCGAGGACGAATGTTCTAAAGGGGGGAAGGATGTTATATCCCGTATTTTGTATATTGGGATAATCCGAGCTAACCGCGATAAGTTAAGGACAAGGTTATTTTTCGGTTTTGTTTTAATATACAAGTTGCTTGTAAGTATTATTGGTATGAAATGTTAAGAGAAATTTGGGGTTAAAAGTGAATTATGGAAAACTTATATTTCATGGAATAAGGGCCAAGTGGCCGTGTAGTGTGTGGTGTGGGCCATAGCCCACATGGATGCATTATATATGTAGTTAAAAGATGACTACTGATTATATTCATCATCTTTTCCACACTTAGAAAATTCAAGAAACTTGGAGAAAACAAGAAAGGGCCATTCGGCCATGGTGACAAAAAATTGAAGACCAAAAATAGTGATCAAAAAAATATTTTCTTCTAGCAATTCAACCAATTGTAGGTCCTCTATAACATGGAGTAGTGGTGGAAGCAAGTAAACCATTCATTCTTGCAAATTGCAATTCTAGCCGTGGGAGAAGTTGAGTGGAAGAGGTAAGGTTTAATCTTCTCGTTTATATGTTATGGATGGTTTGTGTATGTTGTAGTATGTAGAAATGAATGAAATTCATGAAAATATAGATGTTGATGTTAAACCGTGTATGTTGATGCTTGGCCGTGTATATGTGATGTTGTGTAGGAGTGGTGAATTAATTGTATTTAGCAAGTTTGGGTGTTGTTGTAGTGTGTGGAAATGGATGAAAATCATGGAATTTGTGTGTTGAGGTGGTGGCCGAAAAATGGTACATTTTGTATGTTAAGGAATGAACTAATTTTAGGTGGTATTTTGGTTGTTGTCGTCATGGATTCTATGATGATAATGAAAGTTTAATGATTCAAGTTGAAGTTGAAATCGTTGTTGGGCTGTTTTTGAAGCTAATGTAATTCTAATGTAGTTTCTTGCATTTGTAAGAATAATGTTGCTAATGTGTAGATTGTTGGTGTAGTTCATGAGTTTGGAAGAGAAAAATGTGTTGTTGTTGTTCTTGTGAATTGGGGAGGTTTCCGGTGGAGTTATGTTTGGGTTGTTTGAAATATTGTGTGGGTTGTTTAAAGTGTTCTTAAATCTTGTTTGAATGCTCTCGGACTAGTACTTGAACATGTAAGCGTTGATGTTAGTTCGAATGTATGTAGTTGAATTGAACATAATTAGAATGTTGTCGAAATATGTGGAGGAGAGTTATTAGCGTTATAATGCGTTTTGAATTGGTCGTTGATGTTGTTAGAATGATTGTTGGTATTGTTGATGAAGATTTGGCGAGTTGAATTCTCGGGGTTGTTGTATTTATAGGGAAAATCTTTGCCCAAATTTCTGTAGAATTAAGTGCTAGTTTGGGATTGGAGTTTTAAGTATCTATAGCTAATGTTTGGTATATAACGATGTTGTTGTAGATCGTGGGCAGCCCAAGACTTAAGTTTGGATTAGCTTAGGAAGCAGACGAGGTATGTAAAGCCCAACCTTTCTTTCTTTTGGCATGTCTTAGACGTAAGTAAGATATGACATGATATGTGCCTTGGGGTAACTCCATTCTTAAGTTCCGAGCATGTTTACGATTCTTACTCGCTTCTTGATGTTGATACTCTTAATATGGTCGGACTATGGTCCTTAAGTCTTATGTATGATTGGATTTCAAATGTTGCATAAAGATTTTGTTCTTAAAGGATTTTGTGTATAATAATGGCCGTAACTTTCGTAGACAGAACCGGATCGCCTCGATACGTTCGTAGGAAGTCCTATGGCGTATAATGTCCCTAACTTTCATATATGGTCCCGGATTGCTATGAAATGTTTGCAAAGTGGTGTATGATGAATAATGCCCGTAACTTTCATAAGCGGGCCCGGATTGGCTCGATACAGGTTTATGATCCCTGAGATGTTATGTGACATATTCGTAATGACATTCCAAGGTTCCTAAGTGTGACTATTATTCGGATACTCGAGCGTTGATTTGTCTACTTGTCTATTGGGTCTGTAATGATGATTTATGTGTATGTGGTTACTTACTACTCTGCTCGTGCGTATGATTGTTACATCCTTCACTGAGTCCTGGGCCAAGACATGTTTTCGTGCACAGCTCTACTATATTACTCACCGAGTCCCTCGTTAGAGGGCCGGGACACGCTATTCACCGAGTCCCTCACTAGAGGGCCGGGACACGCTATATGTACATGTATATGATGATTTTACTTACCGAGTCCCTCGCTAGAGGGACGGGACATGCTATGTATATGCATATGTATATGATGATTAGTTGCTTATATTTCTAAGTCCCATAATGAATTGGATATGATATGGACATGCACAAATTATGTTTCAAAGGTAAGTCTTGTGGTTTAAGTTCTTGTGCTCATGTTCCTACTCCTTATTTCGGTACGATTCTACTACTTTGTATTCCATGCGCACATGCTCGGTACATATTAAAATGCATCGACCCCTTTTCTCGGGAGGCTGCGTTTCGTACCCGCGAGTACGGATACACGTTTTGGTGATCCGCCGGCTTAGGATTCCCATTCAGCTGTCTTGGAGTGCTCCCTTGTTCAGGAGCCTATATTGTGGTACAGACTCTTTTGTTGTATATGTATGTGTTATTCAGGGGGTACGGCGGGGCCCTGTCCCGTCATATGATTTTGATGTTACTCTTAGAGGTCTGTAGACATATGTGTGGGTTGTGGGTAGTTAGTGTACAGTCATGTTTGTGTGGTTTGTGTTGTGGGCGTCCCCCTACATTATGACAGCCTTACCGGTTTATGCCCGTTATGTATATATGCATATGTGACAGCTCTGGGGCGACGATTTACTTTTCGATCTATATAAGTTCTTGTTATGCTTGCTGTGAACCGATTATGGAGACGATGTCTTATCTTTGCATGTGCTTAAGCTATTAGTATGTTGATTATGGTTAATGGGTGTATACGGGTGTCTATCTCGGGCACTAGTCACGGCCTACTGGGTTGGGTCGTGACAGATGTTGTTTAATGTATACACTCACCTTATATGCTAATTCCTTTAAGGTGAGACAGAATGCTTATGAATGCTCCATAATGGAATCGGGGGTTCACGACCTTATGTCACCCCGATAAAGTATAGTTGTCTTTGAGTTTCTATGCATGCATTATGATGAGTACATGATGATGATATTACACCGCGCCTATATGGCCGGCAGACACCGCGCTAAGGCGGGCGTATACACCATGTCTGAAGACGAAGTGGTGGACACCACTAGTGGGCGGCAAGAGATGGTACCCACGGACACGGGAGGCACGACGCGGGCTAATGATTATCACACCGTACCTATAAGGTCGGGCAGCTTATACATATATGCATACATGATATGATGATGATTATGAAGTAAGCCAGCATGCATTATTTCTCTTATAATTGACGGCCAGTTTCAGGTTGCTCCTTATTTGATGATTCTTTATTTCATTAATGTATTATTATTGTTGATGCCTCACATACTCAGTACAATGTTCGTACTGACGTCCGTTTTCTTTGGACGTTGTGTTCATGACCACAGGTAGATAGGGAGGTGATCCAGATTCGTAAGAGCTAATAGCTGACTTGAGAGCACTCCATTGTTCCAGAGGTGCCATTGATTTATTCTTTTGTGTACATATATGTTTTGGGCATGACGGGGTCCTGTCCCGTCCATATGTCTAGTACTCTAGTAGAGGCTCGTAGATACGTATGTGTGGGTAGTATGGTCTCACGGTTTCTTCTCGTGTATATATATATATATATATATATATATTATTTTGGTAGCCGGAGGGCTTATGTATATAATGTAAATATGTTTCAAGTAGAAATGGTTCTTCTATGATTATAAGCATGAGACTAATGAATGACCGCAGAATGAGTAATAGAATGAGCGGTGCTCGGTGGTTAGCCCGGGCCGTCATGGCCCCTAGTCGGGTCGTGACAAAAGTGGTATCGGAAGCCGAGTTCGGTCCCTAGGAAGTGTCTACGAGCTGTGTCTAGTAGAGTCTTGTTTATGGTGTGTTGCGCGCCACACTAATAAACAGGAGGCTACAGGGCATTTAGGAAAAATGACCATTCTTCTTCTTAAGTCATCGTCCGATAGAGCCGTGTATACGATTTTCTCCTCCCTAATAGTGTGTTATGATTTTAGAAATGCTGCCAAAGGAAAAAGCTACAGCTACCCAGAAGGGCAAGGTTACGATGAAAAGGCGGGTAGAAAGGGAGTCGCCAATGAATGTAGAAGACGGTGAATCACATAATGAGGCTCCATCTAATGCTTCTTCCCTCCACCTATTATAGAAGAACAAGAGAGGAGCCTCGGCTCCGGCTCCTATGCCTCCGGCCCTCCACTTTGCTACTTCGGGTCAACAAGTGACCCAGGCTATTCATCTATTGAGGCAGTTAGTTGCTGTCACGACCCAACCCCGCAGGCCGTGACTAGTACCCGAGCTGGGCACTCGTACGCATCCGTCAACTATAACCATACCATAGCAAACATAATAAGAACTTAAACATACGGAAAGGCACGGCGTCACATACATATATACAAATCGTACATAAGCCTGGGAACATTTAAAACACAAACACAACTGAACAGTGACTACTCACAACCCACACATATGTCTACAGACCTCTAAGTGTAATAACAGAATCATATGACGGGACAGGGCCCCGCCGTACCCCTGAATAAACATACACATAGACAACAAAAGAGTCTGTACCAAAATGTGGGCTCCGGAACAAGGGAGCACTCCAAGGCGGTGAATAGGAATCCTAAGTGCCGGCGGATCACCAAATCGTGTATCCGTACACGGGCATGAAACGCAGCCCCTCGAAGAAAGGGGGGTCGATCAAATATGTGCCGAGCATGTAAAGCATGGAATACAAGAACTTAATCGTCGAAGTAAGGAGTATGGAACATGAGTACGGTAACCGAAGAAATCACAAGGCTTACCTTTGAAACACAAATCATGCATGTCCATGTCATAAACATAAGTAAACAATCATCATATACATATGCATATACATAACGTGTCCCGGCCCTCTAGTGAGGGGCTCGGTGAGTAAAGTCATCATATACATGTACATATAGCGTGTCCCGGCCCTCTAGTAAGGGACTCGGTGAATGGAATCATCATATGCCATCCTTGCCACCATCCCCATATCATCACATCATCATATATATATATATATATATATAGCGTGTCCCGGCCCTCTAGTGAGGGACTCGGTGAATAATGCAGAGGAGTGTGCACGAATGCGTGTCCTGGCCCGGGACTCAGTGAAAGACATATTGAGCTTTGCACGAGCAGAGTAGTGAGAAACCATATGCACATAAATCATCTTTAAGACTCGATGGATAAGTAAGTAGTCGACACTCGAGACATAAAACGGAAATCATGTTAAGTTCTTTCAAAACAAAGTCATTAGGACTATACAAAGGAAAATCTCGGGGACCACGGATGTACATCAACCAATCCGGGCCCGCCCACGAAAGTTAAAGTCATTATACGTTATAGAATCACTTACGAGCAAATCAAAGCAATCCGGTTCTGTCTATGAAAGTTACGAACATTTTTAGACATAAGATCTTTTAGGAACAAAACCGTTTATGCAACATTCGAAATCCAATCATACCAAAGACATAAGGACCATATGACTACCACATTAAGGATACCAATATTAAGAGGTGACTAAGGATCGTAAACATGCTCGGATCATAAGAATATAATTACCTCGAGGATCGTGTCATAACTTACCTACACTAAGACATGCCAAAAGAAAGGAAGGGTAAGCTTTACATACCTCGTCCGCTCCCTAAGCTAATCCAAACTTAAGTCTCGGGCTGCCCACGATCTACAACAACATCATTATATACCAAACATTAGCTATAGACACTTAGAACTCCAATCCCAAACTAGCACTTTGTCTACGGAAATTCGGGCAGCATTTCCCCTATAAACTCAACAACCCCGAGAATTCAACTCGGCCAAAATCATCAACAACAACACCAACAACCATACTAACAACATTAATAATCAATTCAAAACGCATTCTAACATTTGTAACTCTTTTCTATATAATTCAACATTATTCCATTCACATTCAATTCAACTACCAACATTCAAGCCAACGTCAACGCTCACATATTCAAATACTAGTCCGAGACCACTCAACAAGTTTCAAGAACACTCTAAACAACCCGCACAATATTTCAAACAACCTAAACGAAACACCATTTCACCCGAACCATTCCAAACCCGAGAACAACAACAACAACACATTTCCATCTTCCAAATTCATAAATTACACCTACAATCCACACGTTAACAACATTACTCTCATAAATACAAGAAACTACATTAGGATCATGTTAGCTTCTAAAACAGCCCACAACAATTACAACTTCAACTTGAATCATTAAACTTTTATTTTCATCATAGATTCCACAACAACGACAATCAAAAGCGCTAAATAAAATTAGTTCAACATGCCTACACCAAATTAGCCCATATTCGGCCACAACATCAACCCCAATATTTCATGAGTTTCATTCATTTCTACACACTACAACAACACCCAAACATACTAAATACAATTAATTCTTCATTCCTACACAACACTACATATACACGGCCACAACCCAACACCCATAATTCCATGAATTTCATTCATTTCTACATACTACAACATGCACAAATCATTCATAACATATAAAAGAGAAGATTAAACCTTACCTTCTTCACTCACTTCTTCACTCGAGATGGCTTGTTCTTGCAAGAAAAAGTGGTTTGCTTGCTCCAACAACTACTCCACGTTAAAGAGGACCTTCCAATTGGTAGAAAAACTAGAAGAAAATATTTTTTGATCAACCTTTCTTGGACCTTAATTTTCGGTGGTCATGGCCGAATGGTTGCTTGGTTTTTCTCTCCAAGTTTCTTGAAATTTCTAAGTGGTGAAGATGATGAAAATGATCACTTAGTCATCTTTTTAACTACATATATTAGCCATCCATGTGGCCATGGCCCACACTCCACATGGCCGGCCACATGGCCCCTTTAATTTCATGAATTGTCCACTTTCTATAATTCACTTTTGGTCCCAAATGTTTTCCATAATATTTCATGCCACAAAATCATAAGCAACTTACATCTTGAAACAAAATCGTGGTTAAAAGTCTTGACTTCGTATCCCAGAATAGTCTTGTCCCTAACTTATCGTAATTAACTCGGATTGTCCCAATGTACAAAATACGGGATATAACATCCTTCCCCCCTTTAGAACATTCGTCCTCGAATGTTCAACCAATCGCATAAGGTCTTATAAGGATCTCGGGAGTTTCCTTTATTACCATAGCATGCAATCTCGTCTACCAATCGTATTTTTCCTACATCTCCTCTTCGGCTTCTCGAGTCATCTCCTCCCTGTTATTACTTCGCCACAATATCTTAACCACGTCTTGTTTGTCCTTAGCACTAATTCCCTCTCGGTAACTGTTATATCCCGTATTTTGAACAACGGGACAATCCGAGTTAAGTACGATAAGTTAGGGACAAGACTATTCCGGGATACGAAATAGAGACTTTTGTTTGTTTTAGAAGCACAAGTTGTGTATGACTTTATTGGCATGGAAATATTAAGGAAACATTTGGGTTCAAAAGTTATTTATGAGTATTTGGTTCATGAAAAAGGAAAAAAATAAAGGGGGGGCCATGTGACTAAACCACCTTGGTGTGGGCCAAGGGCCACATAGATGGTTATATTATGCGATAAAGATGACTA